>NC_081557.1:253883522-254183522 GCF_022355385.1 Mustela nigripes | reverse complement strand
CCTAACGAAGATGACCAGTTTTTCAGTCTCAAAAGAAAATTATCTAATTTTATTCTCTGAGATGACTTTAGATAGAATTAACTTTACAATATGAGAACAATAAACAGAAATAACAAAACTAGAAGCTGGACTGAGTATCAAATATTGTAATAGAGCCTAGCAGTTTTTCCACAACATCACAAAAGTTTTTATTATTGTCAAACAATTGAAATATAATTGCAGCATTGTGGGAATATTTATAGTATTGCACTTAATTTAAAGACAACATATCAGATAAATAAATTGTATCAGACAAATAAATAAAATCAGATAAATAAAATAAATAAGATTAAAAAATCCAGAAATGGAAAAAAAAAAGTACATATAAAAAGAACACACTTTTTTTGGTTTGTTTGTTTCAAAATGAATTTGTGTATATGTGTACGGTCTTCATATTAAAAAAGGGAGAATTTTGATGAAGTGTGTTATGGGTATATCATTGAAGAATCATTAACTCAAAGCATCATGTTAAAATTTGAAATATTTAATTATTGTGAACTAATTGTTTTATCATAAAAAATCAAACAAAATTAATATGTCATGTTGAACTTTACAAATTGAAAAGAAAATATGTGTATTAAGCCATAAATTAGATTCATTAAATTAATTACAACTCTCTTCTTAATGTTAACTTTTTTATTCCTTCGATACTGGCAGCATTAAACTCAATTTAATACATATTATGAATATTTATGAATGATGTACTATATTGCAGATTTTGAAACAGGAATTTTCAGAGATACCAGCTATATCTGTATCTATATCTATCTATCTATCTATCTCCAAATATATCTAAAAATTTAATATATGCTTCTTGAGGTAGGTCTCTATTTGCTATATACTTCCCTCTTGTGACTGCTTTTACTGCATCCCAAAAGTTGTGGGCCATCATGTTTTTATTATCATTTGTTTCCATGTATTTTAAAAATTTCTTATTTAACTGCCTGCTTGACCCATTCATTCTTTAGTAGGATGCTCTTTAACTGCCATTATTTGTGTTCTTTCCAAATTTTTTCCTTGTGGTTGACTTCAAGTTTCATAGTGTTGTAGTCAGAAAATATGCATGGTATGATCTTAATCTTTCATACTTGATGAAGCATCACTTATGACCTAGTATGTGATCCATTCTGGAGAATGTCCCATGTACACTCAAAAAGAATGTGTATTCTGCTGCTTTAGAATGAGATGTCCTGCATATATGGGTACAAATGATGGGGGTGATTTTAGTATATTATATGAGAAAAAATGTTCTGAAGATTTTTAAAGAATAGTGGATCTAGGAACAAAATAAAAATGCAACATTTTTATTGATCGCATTGCATATTCATTTGTCCAGTCTGCTAAACAGCACTAAGAGTGCTATTAAAATACAATTATAAGTAGGGATAATTCAGGTTTGGAGATTGACAGAGTGGCTTTAAAAGAGAGCTATGGAACATAGTTTCTATATCTATAAAATATATATTTTTTAAAATATCAACTTGAAGCTCCAGAAACTTGGGTACCTCAGCTATGTAATTCACTCTTGTATCTTTAGGTTTAGCACGATACCTTGCACAGAATGAGACTCTCCATATTTACTGAATGAATACATGAGTTAATGAATAGTGTTTGATGAGAATTAACCAAAGCAATTTATCCTAGATTCTAGGATCGTGAGCTTTATGTAAACTGAATTTTATAAATGCAATGAGGTCTTAATGAATATTTCACCTAAAATTAACAACAGAAGTACATGAGAGCACTTCTATAAATTAAGCATGATAAATACATTTCTTGGTAAAATTTTCTGAAATAGAATATTGTAATTTACCTCAGTTTTAGCACCCTATTCATGCCTAAAATAAATATTTATTGCATGAATGATATGTTAACATAGGGAAACCTAATCTTTATTACAAATATTAAATACTAATTTTAAAATTTTAAAATTATGAACTATCCACATGTTATTAACCTTTTATTTTTAAGAAATAATTTCTTAAATTATTCACAAGTATCCCATTACATTTGAAATTATATGTATATTGCAAGTACAGCAAACCTATCTCCCCAAATGGCACACGCAAAATGAGGTTGCAAAAGATCAAAAACTATCAAATATTTTGATCAAAGTATCAGTCTAACCAGATGAAACAATACCTAGAAATGTATACAACTACATTAGTTTTATTTTTTTAAGCCTAGAGAAGAATTATGATTATACCTCAAAATTTAAATTTCTGAAAATGAAGTGTG
The DNA here is from genome assembly GCF_022355385.1 of Mustela nigripes. Lineage (NCBI taxonomy): Eukaryota > Metazoa > Chordata > Mammalia > Carnivora > Mustelidae > Mustela > Mustela nigripes. Next base: position 254,181,245 of record NC_081557.1, on the reverse strand, counting down.
ATTTTATGATTTAGAATGTTGCTAAAATACATGTAATAAATATGACTTTGGAAGTATTCTAAAATAATATAAATTAGCTTTAAAAATATTAACTTGTTATAACCATGTCTTCACTCCAGAGGCATAATTACAGTTTTGCCACATTTACTATCGTACCTGATGTGGAAATAGTGGAAATCTATAATTAATAACTCGGTTAACACAGTGGGATGTTAATGTGTTACTCCCTATGAATGTGATAGAATCAGTATGTAGACAGAGAAGTTATGCCAAAAGCTTTCAAAAAGCAATCAGCCTTATCTGATATTAAGAGATAATCAATTACCTGATGTTTAAAGTGATGCCCCATAGTAAATATGGCATTGAACAAAAATTCTCAGGGTTTCAGAAATTATGCTCCAGGCAAATTAGCATATCATCAGTTCAGAAGTGGAAATCCACTCCATTACACCAAATTAGAGATCTAATAGGAAGCATAGAAAAATAAAATTCTGTAAAATGTCCAAGAAGAAATCTGGAGGGTACAGTAGTTAACAGCTGTGGAAACAGGTGCAGCACACATAACCAAAGAAGTAAAACAAACAAACAACAACAAACAATTAAAAGATTAAAATGCTTGTCTTCAACAGAAGAACAGAATTCAAATATGGAAGAGCGCAACAGATTAAAGCCATGACCTTTCCAAAATTGTAAAGCACGTGAACCTGATCTTCTAGGGATTTTCTATTTACCCTTCATCACTCTGAATGGACACACATTAAGTACTTTTAAGGGTTGTTAGTTATTTCAAGAGTCAGTGATTAGTGCTTCATCCCCCTTTGCCCAAATTCAGAATCACAGAGAAGTGGACAACCACAAGAGCCCCACACAGGGATCTCTATGGGCTGGAAACCAGAGTAGGGTGATGTCCTTTCTACTGGTAAATCCAGAAAGAAGTGCTAAGAAGAGACGGGTGGAGTGTGTGCTCCGCTCAATATACCACTCATTGGCTTGAGAAACGGCTCCATCCCTGAGGTACAAAAGGAGGAAGCAATGAAGGGGCAAAGAGAGAAGAGAAATTTTCCAAGTTCACTTCACCTGGCCCCTACTTTGCAAGACTCGTCTTTAAAAAGAAGATGATAACAAATTGTACCATATTACAAACTGCTTCTTAAAAATTTAGAGCTGCAGGTCATCTGGGCGGCTCAGTCAGTTAACTGTCTGCCTTTGGCCAGGTCGTGATCTCAGGGTTCTGGGATGGAGCCCGCTTTGGGGTCCCTGCTCCGGAGGGAGCCTGCTTTTCCCTCCAGGGCTACCTCTACAGCTCCCCCACCCTGCTCTTTTGTGCTCTCAAATAAATAAATAAAAATCTTAAAAAACAAACAAACAAACAAACAAATCTTGGATGTTGCCACTTCTAGCTTTTTGTATTTCTACTTTAAGCAATTCTTTACTCACAATAGACTTTGAGATAGTATTACAAAACATAAGTCAGCCTAATGATTTTTCTTTTCTTTCTTTCTCTCCTCTCCCCTTCCTTCTTACTCCATCCTTCCCTCACTCTTTTCTCAGAGAAATTCACCAGCACAGTTCAATTAAACCTACAAAATTAATCGAATATTTTCATTCCATTTGCACTCCACAGTTCATATTTTAAAAATAATCTCAGGGTGCCTAAGTAGCTCAGTCAATCAGATGGCTGCCTTCTGCTCTGGTCGTGATCCCAGGGTCCTGCAATCAAACCCCAAATCCGACTCCCTGCTCAACAGAGAGACTGCTTCTCCCTCTCTCTCCGACTGCTGCTCTGCCTACTTGTGTATTCTCTATCAAATGAGTAAATAAAATCTTTAAAAAAATAAAAATAAAAATAACGTCTTCTAAATATCATGGATTTTTTTTTTTTAAGTTACATAACCATATGAGGGAAGAGGTTATGTGAATATTATAGTAGGTATAATTTTAAAATAACATCCAGGGACCTACACCTTTATTGCCACCCTTTAAAAATCACTCCTTTGGGGCACCTGGGTGGCTCAGTAGTTAATCTTCTGCCTTTGGCTCAAGTCATGATCCCAGGGTCCTGGGATCAGCTCCCTACTTAGCAGGGAGCCTACTTCTCCCACTCCTGCTTCCCTCACTTGTGTTGTCTCTGTGTGTGTGTGTGTGTGTGTGTGTGTCAAATAAATGAGTAAAATCTTTAAAAAAATAAATAAATCACTCCCTTTGGATACCTATGTATATGATGAGATATCACTCCCGTGAGTGGTTACCAATTAGTTCCTTCAAGTAAATCAAAAGGGAGATTATCCTGGGTGAACCTGAAATAATCACATGAGCCCTTAAGAAAAGTGAAGTATTGGGGCGCCTGGGTGGTTCAGTGGGTTGAAGCCTTTGCCTTCGGCTCAGGTCATGATCTCAGGGTCCTGGGATCGAGCCCCACATCGGGCTCTCTGCAGCGGGGAGCCTGCTTTCCCTGCCTCCCTCTCTCTCTGCCTCTCTGCCTACTTGTGATTCCTGTCTGTCAAATAAATAAACAAATAAATAAATCTTAAAAAAAAAAAAAGGAAAAGTGAAGTATTATATGGTTTCATCTGGCCAACTGGTCTTGAAGAAGTAAGCTAGTAAGCTACCCCATTGTAAGAGAGCTTATGGAGAGAATCATGTGTCAATGATCTGATGCCAACATCTACAAACTGAGAGATATCCTTGGCCAATAACTGGAAAAAACATAAGAAAGAAAGAAAAGAGAGAGGGAGAAAGAAAGAAAGACTTTACTCTCACAAAAACAAAGAACTGAATTCTGCCAACAAGGAGTGAACATGAAAGATGACCTTGAACTTCAGATTAAATTGCAGCCCTGCTTAACAATCTGATTTAAACTGGGTCAGACCCTCAGCAGAAGACCTAGTAATCTCTACCTGTACTTCTGACCTATGGAAACTGTGAGACAATAAATATATGCTGTTGAAACCACTAAGTTTTTGGTAATTTGCTATACAACAATATAAAACTAACAGGTATTTTCCTGTTATAAAATATACTGCTATTGCACATTCCAGAAATGTAAGTATAATCAAATTTAAGTTTATTTATTATTTTAAGATGATTACTGTGAGCCAAATTTCAAGGTAGACTTTCCTGAGAATCAGACTTTGAGATGGAGTTTTGCAAGCCAAATGTTTTTTGGGAATTGCTCTTGAAAACTACTCTGAGGAGAAAATAAGAAAATCAGTGAGAGAAATTGAACTATGATGTAACTGGTAAGAAAGGCCTCAGCTAATATACCATGGAAAGTTCTATAATGGAAAGTCTTTAAGAGTTGCCTAAATTAAGATAAGAAGACTATGACTTCATATCTACATATCCACCATTCATTAGATTTGAGCTGGGAAGGGTGATGTTTCCAAAATTTCCTTGGTTGAAGGCAGCTCTTGAGAAGTGATTCAAATGTGAACATTGAAGAGTCTACACTCCCAGGAAGAGCAGGAATGAGTGACTTCGCATTAAAGTGATTAGAGAGAGATTTCTCATCTGCCAGGCAGAATGGGGCCTGGGCTCTGCAGTCTCTGAGGTGGGATAACTGAAGAGAGATGTTCAGTGTACCGGAACTATGAAGTCATTGAGACATTGCGCACTGTGAGTGAGCAGCTGCTGGGTACCACTGAATGCCCCCACAACTCTTACTCCGGCTGCTGTTCCAAACAAGAAGTAAACAAAATGAAAACTCATATGGCTGGAATGTTCTCCACTGATAAATCTTAGCATTATGCTCCTCCCACACCACTTGCACACTCCGCCCCCCCCTCCTTTTCTCTCTCTCTCCCTAAATCTAATTGAAAATATTCATGCACTCTTTCTCTAAATTAATTAATTAATTAATTGATTAAGGATTCAATTTTTGCTCTGGAGTCTATATTTGTCTTTCAAGATCTCATTGCAATTATTGCTTTTCTCTCATACATCATCAATTTCTGTTTCTGTCTCTACTAAATCATTCCTATCAGCATACAAATAAGTTTTAAAATTCCCATCTCAAAATACATCTTTACCTATAACTATTTACCTATGTATCTCTCTATACATTTCTAATTTGAAACCATACCCCTTTTCAGCTATAAAATCATTGTTCACAGAAAATTTTTTCAAAAAATGTATTTTTATAGTAAGTCAATCTTTGTCCTTGCCTTACTGTTTCTCTAAACAGCTTCCAATAGGCTTTCATCCCAATATAATACTGAAAGTGTTCTTTTCTTTTTCTTTTTTTAAGATTTCACTTATTTATTTGACAAAGAGAGGTCACAAGTAGGCAGAGAGGCAGTCTGCAGAGAGAGAGAGAGGGAGAAGCAGACTCCCCGCCGAGCAGAGAGCTGGATGCGGGCCTTGATCCCATGACCCTGAGATCATGACCTGAGCCGAAGGCAGAGCTGAACCCACTGAGTCACCCATGCGCCCTGAAACTGTTCTTGATAGTCACCAAAGTCTTCCATATTCCAGTTCTGCCGAATTACGCCTACACATAATTTGTATCCTAGTTTATCAGTCTATATCATGTTTTTAAAAAGTGAAGTTTTATTGGCAACATTTAAAAATTAAGACATTGCAATAACATTTGTGTTATCTCTAAAATTTCAAAACTCTGGCAATGTCAAGGTATGCTTAGAAACAATGCACTAAAAGTGAAGAGCCCTGTAACCTGAGCACTTGAGTTAGAATCATTCCCTTTGACTCCCTGAGACCATTATCACTTACTATTTCTATTCCTTTTATTATTTTTTTGGAGGGGGATGGAGGCATGAAATTGCCTACATTTATCATCTCAGTTTCTTTTTTTTCTTCAGTTTTTTCTTTTTTCTTCACTTATTTTAAAGAAAATATAGATGTAATGACATACAAGAAAGCTTTACATATTTAATGTATACATCTTAATGAATTTAAAGATAAGTTAAATTGTCACCATAGATAATGCCTTAAACTTAACCATAACTTTTACAAATTTCCTCCCCTCTTTATTTTCCCCCTCCTCTTTTTTAAAACCATTTATGACCATCTTAAATTTTAAGTATACAATATAGTATTGTTAGTTATATGAACCCTGCTATACAGTAGATCTCTAGGACTTATCATCTTTCATAAGGGAAATATGTACTCTTTGAATAATATCTCTCTGATATACCATCCCCCAGCCTTTGGTAAACCCCACCTCACTCTGCTTCTATGAGTTTGACTATTTTAAATTCCTGATAAAAGTGGGATCATGTAGAATTTGTTTTTCTATGTTTGTTTATTTCATTTATTAAACTGCCTTCAAAGTTCACCTTTGTTGTAGCAAATGATAGGATTTCCTTCTTTTTGAAGGATGACTAATATTCTGTTGTATGTCGCACATTTTCATTATCTTTCCATCGATTAATGAACATTTAGGTTGTTTTTGTCCACATCTTGACTATTGTAAATAGTGCTCCAATGAACATGAAAGTAAAATATCTCTATGAGATACTAATTTCAATTCTTTTGTATAAATATTCAGAACTGGGACTCTTGGATCACATGGTAGGTCTATTTTTAATTTTGAGGAGCCTCCCTACTATTTTTCATAAGGATTATACCATTTTACATTCACATCAACAGTGTATGCATGTTTCCTTTCCTCCACATTCTCCCCAACACTTGTCATGTATGTCCTGTCTTCTTAATAATGGCTATATTAACAGGTGTGAGGTGGTATCTTCTTGTGCTTTTGACTTGCATTTCCTTGATGATTAGTGATGTTGAGCACATCTTCTTAATAATGGCTATATTAACAGGTGTGAGGTGGTATCTTCTTGTGCTTTTGACTTGCATTTCCTTGATGATTAGTGATGTTGAGCACATTTTCATATACTTGCTGGACATTTGTATGTCTTCTTTGGAGAAATGTCTATAAAAGTCCCTTACCCACTTTTAAATCATTTTTAAAATATATTAAGTTAGTAAAATTCATTACATATTTGGATATTAGCCCCATATCAGATGTTTTGCAAATAGTTTTCCCATATACTAGTTTACCTTTTCATTTGCTGATTAATTCCATTATTGTCCAGAAGACTTTCAGCTTGAACAAGTGTCATTTGTCTGTGTTTTTGTTTTGTCTGTGCTTTTGTTCTCATATTTAAGAAATCATTGGCAAGGCCAATATCAGGAATTTTTCATCTGTTTTCTTCTAGTTTTATAGTTTCAGTTCTTTGTCTGGCTTATATCAGAGAGATGATAGTCTCAAAAAGAAAAAACAGGTTTGGAAGTGTTCCCTCTTTATATATTTTTGGAGATTTTAAAAGGAATTATTATTAATATTTCTTTAAATGTTCAGTAGAATTCACCCCGACTTTTATTTGTTGGGAGGTTTTCCATTACAGATTCTATCTCCTTGATTGTAACTGCAATGTTCAAACTTTCTTCTTGGTTCAGTCTTGGTGGATTGGATGTTTCTAAGAATTTATCCATTTCATCTAGGTTATCCAATTCATTGATATAAAATAATTCCTCTCATCTTTTCAAAACTTCTGTGCTGTGAGTTCTAATATCTCCTTTTATCATTTCTGATTTTATATGAGTCTTCTCTCTTTTTTTAGTAAGCTTATGTGTTTTTTATCTTAAAAAAATAGTTTCATCAATTTTTTCTATTGTTTTTCTATTTTTTATCGTTAGTTTATTTCTATTCTAATCTCAAAATTTCCTTTTTTTGGAAGTTGACCTATGATCTAGACCCCCAAAATTAGAGACCCCTTGCCCACTCCCCTGTCTTGGAATGTGCATTCCCTTTGCCTTCCAAGGATGCAGACTTGAGATGCTAATATGCTATTGAGACCATCTGGATGGTATATGTGACAGGTTCCAGTGAAAGCCTTTATATAAATTTTTAAGATTCTGTTGAATAGCAATGTGCATGGAGGGTAGAAAGAGAATGAGGAAAAAGGCAGGACATTCCAGATTGATAGGTGGCAGTTTTAATAAGCAAGGGAACTTATTTATAAGGTTTGTCTTGCGAAGCCACAAGATGAGTAGATCTCCATTAAATTTTAAAAGGACTGCAGCAAAAAAGGGAAACCCACTGCTGACACAAGTTTCAGCCTCTACTGTGTTCAGTTTGTATGGCCTGTCATGTCCAACTAGAAGTTGAAAGTCAAGTTAAGATGTTGAAAGAAGAGCTGAGTTAGAGAAGAACATGTGGCTGTCTACTACTCTGTTATCTTTGGGGCTGACAGACAAGGTGGGAGAGCAGGATAATAATTTGGGGTCCTTAACATGCTGCTTTGCAAAGCTAGGACGGTGCAAGTTGCCTTGGTTTAAAGTCCAAGTGCTTTTGACAAAGCCTAATTGGAATCCAAAGAGATGAAATCCCTGGAAAACTGAGGAGAGCTGAGAAGGATGTTGTGGTAATGATAGTGAAATAGATGAAGTGTCCCATGCTATCCAATCCCTATGTATTAGGAAAGCAAAATGACAGCAGCAATGCCAGCCAGAGGGGTGGCCACTAAATCAGGAAATGCTCATGATGAGCTTACTCCTGCGGAGCTTACTGTTAGAGCTTCCAAATTCCAGTAAAGGCCAGGGAAAATATTGAAGCATGATTAGTGGGTTAGTATAGTTATGGGACATGGGGAACAATAGCACTCCTCTGGGAGCACCCACACTACATTTGGAGGGTTCAAGATACTCATTCCCTTATCATTTGGATTATTCTTTTTTTTAAATTTTTTATTTTTTATAAACATATATTTTTATCCCCAGGGGTACAGGTCTGTGAATCACCAGTTTACACACTTCACTTCACGGCACTCACCAAAGCACATACCCTCCCCAATGTCCATAATCCCACCCTCTTCTCCCAAATCCCCTCCCCCCAGCAACCCTCAGTTTGTTTTGTGAGATTAAGAGTCACTTATGGTTTGTCTCCTTCCCAATCCCATCTTGTTTCATTGATTCTTCTTCTACCCACTTAAGCCCCCATGTTGCATCACCACTTCCTCATATCAGGGAGATCATATGATAGTTGTCTTTTTCTGCTTATTTCACTAAGCATGATACGCTCTAGTTCAATCCATGTTGTCACAAATGGCAAGATTTCATTTCTTTTGATGGCTGCATAGTATTCCATTGTGTATATATACCACATCTTCTTGATCCATTCATCTGTTAATGGACATCTAGGTTCTTCCATAGTTTGGCTATTGTGGACATTGCTGCTATAAACATTCGGGTGCACGTGCCCCTTTGGATCACTACATTTGTATCTTTAGGGTAAATACCCAATAGTGCAATTGCTGGGTCATAGGGCAGTTCTATTTTCAACATTTTGGGGAACCTCTGCTGTTTTCCAGAGTGGCTGCACCAGCTTGCATTCCCACCAACAGTGTAGGAGGGTTCCCCTTTCTCTGCATCCTCGCCAGCATCTGTCATTTCCTGACTTGTTGATTTTAGCCATTCTGACTGGTGTGAGGTGATATCTCATTGTGGTTTTGATTTGTATTTCCCTGATGCTGAGTGATATGGAGCACTTTTTCATGTGTCTGTAGGCCATCTGGATGTCTTCTTTGAAGAAATGTCTGTTCATGTCCTCTTCCCATTTCTTGATTGGATTATTTGATCTTTGGGTGTTGAGTTTGCTAAGTTCTTTATAGATTCTGGACACTAGTCCTTTATCTGATATGTCATTTGCAAATATCTTCTCCCATTCTGCCAGTTGTCTTATGATTTTGTTAACTGTATCCTTTGCTGTGAAAAAGCTTTTGATCTTGATGAAATCCCAATAGTTCATTTTTGCCCTTGCTTCCCTTGCCTTTGGCGTTATTCCTAGGAAGATGTTGCTGCGGCTGAGGTCGAAGAGGTTGCTGCCTGTGTTCTCCTCAAGGATTTTGATGGATTCCTTTCGCACATTGAGGTCCTTCATCCATTTTGAGTCTATTTTTGTGTGTGATGTAAGGAAATGGTCCAATTTCATTTTTCTGCATGTGGCTGTCCAATTTTCCCAGCACCATTTATTGAAGAGGCTGTCTTTTTTCCATTGGACATTCTTTCCTGCTTTGTCGAAGATTAGTTGACTGTAGAGTTGAGAGTCTATTTCTGGGCTCTCTATTCTGTTCCATTGATCTATGTGTCTGTTTTTGTGCCAGTACCATGCTGTCTTGATGATGACAGCATTGTAATAGAGCTTGAAGTCCGGAATTGTGATGCCACCAACGTTGGCTTTCTTTTTCAATATCCCTTTGGCTATTCGAGGTCTTTACTGGTTCCATATAAATTTTAGCATTATTTGTTCCATTTCTTTGAAAAAGATGGATGGTACTTTGATAGGAATTGCATTAAATGTGTAGATTGCTTTAGGTAGCATAGACATTTTCACAATATTTATTCGTCCAATCCAAGAGCATGGAACATTTTTCCATTTCTTTGTGTCTTCCTCAATTTCTTTCATGAGTACTTTATAGTTTTCTGAGTATAGATTCTGTGTCTCTTTGGTTAGGTTTATTCCTAGGTATCTTATGGTTTTGGGTGCAATTGTAAATGGGATTGACTCCTTAATTTCTCTTTCCTCTGTCTTGCTGTTGGTGTAGAGAAATGCAACTGATTTCTGTGTATTGATTTTATATCCTGACACTTTACTGAATTACTGTACAAGTTCTAGCAGTTTTGGAGTGGAGTCTTTTGGGTTTTCCACATATTGTATCATATCATCTGTGAAGAGTGATAATTTGGCTTCTTCTTTGCCGATTTGGATGCCTTTAATTTACTTTTGTTGTCTGATTGCTGAGGCTAGGACCTCTAGTACTATGTTGAATAGCAGTGGTGATAATGGGCATCCCTGCCGTGTTCCTGACCTTAGCGGAAAAGCTTTCAGTTATTCTCCATTGAGAATGATATTTGCGGTGGGTTTTTCATAGATGGCTTTGATGATATTGATGTATGTGCCCTCTATCCCTACACTTTGAAGAGTTTTGATCAGGAAGGGATGCTGTACTTTGTCAAATGCTTTTTCAGCATCTATTGAGAGTATCATATGGTTCTTGTTCTTTCTTTTATTGATGTGTTGTATCACATTGACTGATTTGCGGATGTTGAACCAACCTTGCAGCCCTGGAATAAATCCCACTTGGTCGTGGTGAATAATCCTTTTAATGTACTGTTGAATCCTTTTGGCTAGTATTTTGTTGAGTATTTTCGCATCTGTGTTCATCAGGGATATTGGTCTATAGCTCTCTTTTTTGATGGGATCCTTGTCTGGTTTTGGGATCAAGGTGATGCTGGCCTCATAAAATGAGTTTGGAAGTTTTCCTTCCATTTCAATTTTTTGGAACAGTTTCAGGAGAATAGGAATTAGTTCTTCTTTAAATGTTTGGTAGAATTCCCCCGGGGCGCCATCTGGCCCTGGGCTTTTGTTTGTTTGGAGATTTTTAATGACTGTTTCAATCTCCTTACTCGTTATGGGTCTGTTCATGCTTTCTACTTCTTCCTGGTTCAGTTGTGGTAGTTTATATGTTTCTAGGAATGCATCCATTTCTTCCAGATTGTCAAATTTGTTGGCGTAGAGTTGCTCATAGTATGTTCTTATAATAGTTTGTATTTCTTTGGTGTTAGTTGTGATCTCTCCTCTTTCATTCATGATTTTATTTATTTGGGTTCTTTTTCTTTTCTTTTTGATAAGTCTGGCCAGGGGTTTATCAATTTTATTAATTCTTTCAAAGAACCAGCTCCTACTTTCATTGATTTGCTCTCTTGTCTTTTTGGTTTCTATTTCATTGATTTCTGCTCTGATATTTATGACTTCTCTTCTCCTGCTTGGCTTAGGATTTCTTTCTTGTTCTTTCTCCAGCTCCTTTAGGTGTAGGGTTAGGTTGTGTACCTGAGACCTTTCTTGTTTCTTGAGAAAGGCTTGTACCGCTATATATTTTCCTCTCAGGACTGCCTTTGTTGTGTCCCACAGATTTTGAACCATTGTATTTTCATTATCATTTGTTTCCATGATTTTTTTCAATTCTTCTTTAATTTACCAGTTGACCCATTCATTCTTTAGAAGGATGCTGTTTAGTCTCCATGTATTTGGGTTCTTTTCAAACTTCCTTTTGTGGTTGAGTTCTAGCTTTAGAGCATTGTGGTCTGAAGATATGCAGGGAATGATCCCAATCTTTTGATACCAGTTGAGTCCTGATTTAGGACCGAGGATGTGATCTATTCTGGAGAATGTTCCATGTGCACTAGAGAAGAATGTGTATTCTGTTGCTTTGGGATGAAATGTTCTGAATATATCTGTGATGTCCATCTGGTCCAGTGTGTCGTTTAAGGCCTTTATTTCCTTGCTGATCTTTTGCTTGGATGATCTGTCCATTTCAGTGAGGGGAGTGTTAAAGTCCCCTACTATTATTGTATTATTGTTGATGTGTTTCTTTGATTTTGCTATTAATTGGTTTATATAGTTGGCTGCTCCCACGTTGGGGGCATAGATATTTAAAATTGTTAAATCTTCTTGTTGGAGAGACCCTTTGAGTATGATATAGTGTCCTTCCTCATCTCTTATTATAGTCTTTGGCTTAAAATCTAATTGATCTGATATAAGGATTGCCACTCCTGCTTTCTTCTGATGTCCATTAGCATGGTAAATTCTTTTCCACCCCCTCACTTTAAATCTGGAGGTGTCTTCGGGCTTAAAATGAGTTTCTTGGAGGCAACATATAGATGGGTTTTGGTTTTTTATCCATTCTGATACCCTGTGTCTTTTGACAGGGGCATTTAGCCCATTCACATTCAGGGTAACTATTGAGAGATATGAATTTAGGGCCATTGTATTGCCTGTAAGGTGACTGTTACTGTATATGGTCTCTGTTCCTTTCTGATATACCACTTGTAGGCTCTCTCTTTGCTTAGAGGACCCCTTTCAAGATTTCCTGTAGAGCTGGTTTGGTGTTTGCAAATTCTTTCAGTTTTTGTTTGTCCTGGAAGCTTTTAATCTCTCCTTCTATTTTCAATAATAGCCTAGCTGGATATAGTATTCTTGGCTGCATGTTTTTCTCGTTTAGTGCTCTGAAAATATCATGCCAGCTCTTTCTGGCCTGCTAGGTCTCTGTGGATAAGTCAGCTGCCAATCTAATATTTTTACCATTGTATGTTACAGACTTCTTTTCCCGGGCTGCTTGCAGGATTTTCTCTTTGTCACTGAGACTTGTAAATTTTACTATTAGGTGACGGGGTGTGGGCCTATTCTTATTGATTTTGAGGGGCGTTCTCTGAACCTCCTGAATTTTGATGCTCGTTCCCTTTGCCATATTGGGGAAATTCTCCCCAATAATTCTCTCCAGTATACCTTCTGCTCCCCTCTCTCTTTCTTCTTCTTCTGGAATTCCAATTATTCTAATGTTGTTTTGTCTTAGGGTGTCACTTATCTCTCGAATTCTCCCCTCGTGGTCCAGTAGCTGTTTGTCCCTCTTTTGCTCAGCTTCTTTATTCTCTGTCATTTGGTCTTCTATATCACTAATTCTTTCTTCTGCCTCATTTATCCTAGCAGTGAGAGCCTCCATTTTTGATTGCATCTCATTAATAGCTTTTTTGATTTCAATTTGGTTAGATTTTAGTTCTTTAATTTCTTCAGAAAGGTTTTTTATATCTCTCGAGAGGGTTTCTCTCATATCTTCCATGCCTTTTTCGAGCCCGGCTAGAACCTTGAGAATTGTCATTCTGAACTCTAGATCTGACATATTACCAATGTTTGTATTGATTAGGTCCCTAGCCTTCGGTACTGCCTCTTGTACTTTTTTTTGTGTTGAATTTTTCCGTCTTGTCATTTTGTCCAGATAAGAGTATATGAAGGAGCAAGTAAAATACTAAAAGGGTGGCAACAACCCCAAGAAAATATGCTTTAACCAAATTAGAAGAGATCCCAAATCGTGAGAGGGTAGAAAGGGGATAAAAAGAGGTTAAAAAGGAAGAAAGAAAAAAAAAAAAGAAAAAAGAAAAAAAAAGAAAAGAAAAGAATTTAAATAAAAGAAAACAAATAAGAAAAATATTAAAAAGAAAAAATATATATATTGGATAAACTAGTTAAAAAATGTTAAAAAAGAAAAAGGTAAAAGTTAAAAAAAGTATTTACCAGAAGGAAAAAAAAAACAAAAAATGAAAAAGAAAAAAATCAAATTAACTGCAAGACTAAAAAAAATCACAGGGAAAAAGCCATGAGTTCCATGCTTTCATTTGGATTATTCTAATCTACAGGGAGGCTGAGTCCAATTTAGAGGTTTTCCCTGGGCATGTAGGACCCCAGAAATCTATACAGAATGTACAACAAATTCTTAGGGACATGGGAATGAGACCAACCATCTATACCCTATTTTGGAAGGCCTGATTGAGCCACATTTGCTGCAGAAATGAAAGCCAAGATATTACACTCCACCTCACCACCTCGTATGGAATAGATATCCATGCTGGACCAGTCATGGACAAGACATTTATGTGCTGGGAAATCCACACTGATCTGGGGAAATGGATAAATCCTGGGAATAGGTACAGGCTGTGGGGAAGACCCACGATAAAGAGGAAGCTTGAAAATCTAAAAGGCTATCCCAATCACCTGTAAAGGGTCCAGTAAAAATAACCTAGAAGCAAATGTGACTTGATAATGCTTCTGTGACCCTACCTGCAAAAATACACTGGAAACCCAATACTGTTTGGTTGGCCTGTGTAAAACCTTAAATCCTTAACAACCTCAGACCTTCCCTAACTGTCCTACCATCCTTGATGGTCCTCCTGCTCCAGCAAGGACCTCAGGGATATAGTCCTACTCAGAGTGGGTACTTACCATATCCCAGTTATAGAATTTAAGCCAAGATTGTCTCCAGATAAGAGCCACTGGAAGTGATCAGGACACCAGGTTGAGCTAAGTATTCACTGGACCCCCAGAAATAAACAGAAGGTGATATTTCTGATTGATACTAGAGCCAAATGTACTCTATAACCCTCAAATATTTTCTGGCACCCTCAAAGCCATTAGTGGCTATACAGGGGGAATAGTTATGGTCAAGAAGGTCCCTTTGACACTACAAATTGGGCATTCTCCCCTATGAGAATATAGGGTTTTTATTTCTCTAATACCAAGAAACATATTGAATATAGATATATTGCAAGATATATATTTTCAAACTCTGAAAACTTCTGTTGGTAAGTTTTATCTCTGTGTTAGAGTAATGGAATCAGTGCTGGGGGAAACACCAAATAAGAACTGCTAAGTCTATCACCCCAGGGAAGACTGATAACTGTCACACAATATAAATTGCCCAGGGACATAAGGAAATAGAAGAAACACCTTGCCCATATTGTTTTCAAGAGCTCAGTATGGCTGGTAGAAAAGCTCATGATGGATGATACTGAACTACGAAGAGTTGAACAAGGTGGTACCCATCATCAATGCAGTTGTGCCTGATACCGCCACCATCTTAGATATCTTATCTGCACTCCTAGGGGTGTACCTTGTTGTGCTAGACTTAGGAAATACATTTTTTAGTATAACCCTTGTTATTGAGTCACAAATCAATTTACCTTTATGTGGAAGGGGCATCATGGAATTTTCAAGTGCTTCCTCTAGGATACCTGCACAATTCCACAATATGTCATAGGGTTATAGCCCAAGACCTTCCCTTTTTCTCCTTCTCCACATCAGTAAAATGGGCTCATTACATTGATGACATAATGATAACTTATGAAGACTTAACTTCTGCTGCAGGGATGCTCTACAGACTTTGCTGGGACATTTGCAAGGAAGAGGATATGCAGTGAAACCACAGAAAATTCAAGATGTAGGCACTGCCATAAGGTTTTTGGGAGCTGTTTAGTTAGGTAAGTCATGTGTTGTTACAGAAACTGTAATTCATAAGGTGCAAGCCTAATCAACTCCTAAGAATGTGAAAGAAATGCAAGTCTTTGGGGTGCCTGGGTGACTCAGTGGGTAAAGCTTCTGCCTTTGGCACAGGTCATCATCTCAGGGTCCTGGAATCGAGCCCCATATTGGGCTCTCTGTTCAGCAGGGAACCTGCTTCCCACTCTCTCTCTCTCTCTGCCTGCCTCTCTGCCTATTTGTGATCTCTTTCTCTGTCAAATAAATAAATAAAATCTTTTAAAGAAAAGTGCAAGTCTTTGTAGGGATTTGGGGGTTTTGGAAGAAGTATTCCCTATCTGTCATTGTACCTTCATTTCTTATACTGCCTAATAAATAAAGGATAAGTGTGGGATTGAGGATCAGAACAGCAAGCCACCATTGAGAAGGTAAAAATACCTGTGAGGCAGATTAAAGCTGTGTCTGTGATTCTGGAAGATATGGTATTGGGCACTGTGCTAGAGAAAACAGAAGGAGGGAATACTAAGATTTTGGTCCTAGATCTGCAAGGGAGCAGAAATTGGATATACCCTATAAAGCAACAGTTCCTAGCAGTATACACAGTACTCCAGGTAGAGCCTCTCACTAAGGAACAGCTTACACATCCTTATCAAGGGATGTATTGAAAACATGTTCTATTGACTTTCCTCTGTCATAGCTCAAACCCTCACTTTTCTAAGTAGCATTCCTATTTGCAACAGAGGACTACTCTGTCTTGAGAAAGGCAGGTGCTACTAGGCCCTATAGAATATGCAGATTCTACAAATGTCCCCACCCCTATCCCTGTGGTGGCCCTTGTGTCCTGCAGAGGAGTGAGGGAAATTTGCACAGATGCCTAGTATACAGAAGGATAGTCCTGGCAATCTGCCCATAAGGACTATAGTCACTACCCATTCAAACACTGACACCACCTGGATGGAAACACTAATGAACTACAGCAGCCAGTGGGCTGAAGTATGAACAGTTTGATGGGTGATCAGTCATGAGCCCTAGCTACTAACCCTTTGCACTTATAGGCTATTCTCTCCATGGCTTAGAAAATAGCAATCTGAGTGGTGGGTGATCACAAATAAGCCCCTTACTGGGTGAGGATATAGGGAAAGACATTTGGATTCACCTGTAAGAATCTGAGGCAGTTCTTACTGTCTTCAACATCCAGGCTTGTAAGGCATTGACACACTCCTTGGAAATTGGGAAGCTGGTGTTTTAACCTGGGTATAAACTCTAGCAATTGATCCTTTAGTAGATACAGCAGATTGGGTGCATAGAAGGAATGTCAATCATAGTGCCCCAGTGGAAGACTTTTCCATCCAAGTTCCTATGAAACATCTTAGAATCCTGGTGTTCCTATGGTGTTCAGTCACAGGATGAACACCTAATGGAAATACCTTTCTACAGTGGGCCCACTCCTATGCCTGAAAAAGGAAATTAATTGAACTATTGGTTATATGGGAAATTGCCCCTATGTAGCTGGTTAAGATTACCATGGTGGGTACTGCCACTCCAGGAAGGGAACAGGGAAACTAAAGCAGCATAAGAAGGAAGAGAAGCCAAGATTTACACTCTTATTTCATGTAATATTACCAATACTGATCCAGAAATCTGGTTTGTGGGATACACTATTAATAACACTGGGCATGGATATTCTTCTTCTTCTTCTTTTTTTTTTTTTTTTTTTTCCTCAAACTATCTAGGAAGCCCATCAATCTGTTCACCAGAAGCATCCAATAAAATACCACCATCAGAACCAAGGGTGGCTATGCTCAGATATGGGATCAGTTCATGTGGCTTACCTTGGGCTATGAACACTTAAGTACTCACAGATCCTCATGCTGGGAACAGAAAAATCACTCTGAACAGAACCAGCTAAATTTTCCCAAATATATGGCATGGATGTCATGGGAACTGTATAGTCATTCTATCATAATAAAGATAGTGACTGGTGTTACCACCCACATATTTATTGAGAGGGTCATAACGGGACCCAGTTGTTGGTAGCACTAATCTTTGGCCTTAGCTTCCACTTGAGTGGTTCAACCTCTGCTCCTGGGTTTTCCCTGAGCACAGAGGAGAATCTGCCTCAGAGTAACAGTTGCCATCCTCTCTCTCCCCAAAGGTAGTTAGTCACATCCTGTTTTTCACTTGGTACAGTCATGGGAACACCATCTTTGTCCCCTCCAATGATCTGGAGGATATTACTGTATACACAGAAGGCCTTATTACATTTACCCAACAAGCCTTAAATGATAGCTAGTGAAGTCTGTCTTTACTGAACAATGGAAATGTGTCTAAGGTGAAAAGCTATCTTCCAAAATAAAGATGGACTTGGATATTATCACCACCTCACAAGGAGGCAGCTGTGCTATCATTCAAATAGAATACTGAGTATTCATACTGATGAGTCTGCTAATATATTAACTTTATTAAATCACATGAGGACATGATTAAATGCCCTGCGTGATCCAACTCTCAGCATAGGGGACTTAATAAATCAGTGGTTCAGATCTTGGGGCTCTTGGGGAAAAAAAAACGTTACTTATTTTGGGAATCATTATTTTAATCTGTTTTTTTTTTTCTCTTAGGTTTGTCTATACCGTTGCTGTGCCATCTGCTTCCAGTACAGCATGAGCTGCCCAACAACAACTTCTATGCTAGTGAAAGCCCTACTGACCTCTCAGGACACACTGTAGAAGAGGGAAGAGGTGTAAAATTATAAGAGCTCCTCCAGGAGGTAGATTGTTGGAGGATGTCATCAAGAGAACATGACAAGCATTGACCTATAGGCTGGACAGTGGAATTTTGAGACTCTTCACACCGTCCCCTGACCTTGGAACATGCATTCTATTTGCTTTCTCCACTCTAGAAGCTGCTTCAAAAAAATAGCCTTGAGGTGGTAATGTATTGCTGAGACCATCCACACTATAGAACTGATTGAATCCAGTTAAGGCCTCTATCTAACTTCAAGTTCTGATAGGCTAGGGTGGAGCTCTACTTATCTTGCAGATGACTAGTAAACCTCCCAAGAAGTTTTCTTGCATATTAAAATGAGTACTTACCAATCTGGAGTGGTCTGCCTCTTTCTTCAGTCTCTCCTTGTCCTCCAAGTATGGGTCCAGTTTTAGATATCATCGGGAAGTTCCTAAGGATGCAAGCCAACATCAGCCGGCCCATAGTTCTGGGCAGATCAGTTGGTGGTATCGAGAGTAAGCCAGTGCCCTTTGCTGAAATCTAGTGGGCCTGCCTGATGGGCTCAAGAGGGCCTCTGTAAGGTCTGGTGGCCTCAAGAGGCCCTCAGCAGAGTCAGCCGTCCCATCTCTGCCTGGTGGATGACCTGTTGTGGATTTCAGGTCCACAACTGGGTATGGTACATCGGAAAGGCCCTGCAATCTGGCAGAGCTGTTTTGCAGAGTTCTGAGTTCAGGCAAGGCCACCTGAAGCAGCTGGCTGAGCTCTGTTGTGAGCAAGAACACGAGCGGGGCTTCCTGTCTGGGCGTGGCCAGTGGACAGGGCTAGATTGTTGAGGCTGGTGGAGCGCTGGAGTCAGGAAGCCAATAAGCAGGGTTTCTCAGTGAGGGCAGCCTCCTGACAGGCTCCAGAATTGGGCGAAAGCTGCTGGAGAGGCTCCCCAGAAGGATGAGACTACCAAGGGTGCTGAGCAGAGATCGGTAGGTGAGGCTCTGATTGCCAGGTCACTGGCAGGATTCTGTGTTGAAGAGGGGCTCCTGATAGACTCCAGTTCCAGCTCTGGTGGGTTCTGTTGCAGGAGCCCTGTGGCAGAGGCAAAGCGAGCTTTTCACTTGCATATGGCACAGGGAAAGCTCTATGGTGGAGCGGGCTTGGGAGGCACTCCACAGTTGGCTGGAAAAGCAGGGCTGCAGTGGGGCCAGCATCTCTGGGATTCCAGGGACTGGTTGCAGAAAACTCTGCCCCTTTGCCTTATTCTTAGCTGTCCCCTTGTGGTCTGACCATGGAAGCCCCACCCTCCCTCCTCCTCCTGATTCAGAGACGAATCAGAAGTGGACTTTTCTGTCAGTGTGCGAGAAGAAGTCAAGGGAGTTGGACCATCCCTCTAGGTCTGTCCCAAACTGGAAACACTCCCGTGGGGCCTTTCTCAGCACAGAGCTGATGCACTTGAGGGAGAAGTGATGTGTTCAAAGTGAAACTGATTTTCTTATCATTTTAATGCAGTGTTTCTCAGGTATTTGTTTTTCTTGTTTCGTGGATGAACTATAATCTTTCACTCTAGTTCCAGAATTCTCACAAAGCTTCATGGATAGTCACCTAATTGGCATTTCTGTTGGAGGGACTAGAGTGGGGCACCTCCCATTCTGCCATCTTGCTACATTTATCTCTTTTGCTATTTATCCAAGTGAATGCTTCCTGTTCTAATGGTAGAGTTCGGGGGCAAATTTGTACCTTTGTCACAAGCAAGCTATGAAGGCACTCACACGAGTTACGTCTTTCCACAATGTCAGCTTTGTTCAGTCATAAATTATAAATTATATTATGAAACAGTTTCAGAATTCCAAATTCAATGATATTTCACCACACAGGTTTAACTTGGCTCTTTACAGGTTACCCAAAGCCCAGCACAAGACACATCACACAAACAAGATAGAGAGGGGGATGGGTAGGAAGTTAAGGAACTAAACTCTTAAGTCAGTCTGTGGGTGTTCAGTTGAAGTAAGTCCTGGTTCTGGGGTCCTGGTGAGCTCTCTACAGTTTCTGCTTCTTATGTTCAAGCAGTGAAGGATCTCTGTTCTTGTCAGAGATCAATCAGGCAGGGCCGTCAGGGTAGCTGCCCTTTTGAAGTGGTCAGACGTAGAAAGCTCATGTCTAGTTTGACAGTTTGCTGCCAGAATCCTTTCTTTTTAAAGGGATTAATCAGTTTGGGGCCTTTGCAGACCACCTCTGTTTCTGCTGGTTATCAATTCTGAGCACATCATCAGCTGGTGCTGGTCTCTGGGATATCTGGTTAGTTGCAATATCCTTAGCTGCTTGTGCCATTGCCTGACACAGGCTCTGCTTGGTATGAGTGACTCCATCATACCCTCTACAGCGTTTCTGTTTCCAATTCATTTTATGTTACTGGCAGGTACTTGGTAAGTCTGGATTTCTAACATTCAACACTATTGCCCTTTAAGGTTAAAATATTCTTTTTTGTAGGGTTTTCCATGTGCATATTGTGATGGTTAGTACCAGTATGATTCCAGTAGTACCCTATCTAGTTGTGACAATTTTAAAGAAGAAATTTTTAAAAGGAAGTCTTTACAATATTCAAAATACCAAATATGTAAATATAGTACTAGAAAGGATCCGAATGAAGTACTGTTTAAAATGTTTTTGTAGGTAGGGTAGAATGCATTTGTCAGAAAAATGGCATAGTTGAATAAGTGAATCGCAATCTAGTAGTGCCACCTTAGGGAAATATATGTAATATTATTTATTTATATAGAGTCTCAATTTTTAAAGATGTTCCAATGTTTGCTTTATATAGGTAACACTACAAGGAATACCTACTGGAATTCTAAACACTAATATATTCTTCATAAACATCCAAGTGATCTTTCTACAACCTAAATCACTTATGCAATAGCACCATCAGCCAACATTCCCCTTCCTTACCCCACCACTAGCTTTATGTTCTGGGAGTTGTCAATTCTGTGTAAAATCTATGGTTCCTGCTCTGACATATAGGGTTCCTTGGTCTAATGTGACCTATTATGCCAGTCAAATCCTATGAAACTCCTGCACTTGTTCCCTAATAGCCAATGCCACTCTGGCCTTTTTCTCATTTAACAAATATACCAACCCTTTCCAGGCTTAAGGTCACTGAACAGGCTATACTCTTAGGGAGTGCACTTCTGTAGCTTTAAATAATCCTAGAGGTTTCACCTTGAATATCATATCCTCAATTAAACCTTCTGTGATAACTTTGAATGCCTCCCTCCCATTATTTGCTGTAACAGTTTTATTTTATTTCTTTTCAGTGTTCTAGAATTCATTGTTTGTGCGCCATACCCAGTGCTCCATGTAATACGTGAGCTCCTGAATACCCACCACCAGCCTCACCCATCCCCCCCACCCTCCAAAAACCTGTTTGTTTCTCAGAGTCCACAGTCTCTCGTGGTAACAGCTTTTGATAACTTTCTCCCACCTGTAGTTTACATTTTGTGTTTTTTGTGCATGTGTCATTTCTTTGTTTTTCAAACTATTGTCTCCTTTCCCAACCCTTATTAGGAAAGCAGGGATTATATATCTATTATTCTCACTGTCATATACATGGAATATAGAACAATAGCTAGACACATAATCGACTTTCATAAATGCTTGTCAAATGAATTTTTAAAATGCAGTGTTAAAAGATAATGTCTCCTAAGTGTCATTTATCTCTGTATGTTAACTAATTATGATTTAATTACAACACAATAAATCAGTTAAAAGTTTATCAAATAATTCTATGTTCAGTTTGAGTATTTTTTTTTAAATTAGACAATAATACATAAAGAGAAATGTATGACTTTCTGATTTTTACAGAGTGATATTTAGGCTGTTTAAAATAGACTTAAGAGGGTTTCACAATATTAATACTTGCTTTTTTATACTGACAAACTATATTAAATATTATTAAATATTAAATGAAGTGCTCATATGAAGTAATCTATTAAAATAAGACTATTAGAAAGATAACTGTAAAAAACTTACTATGGTAACTTTGAACAACTTTGAAGAAACAATAAAAGCCCTTTAGCTTACTTGGGATTGAAATAGTGAGAAATGCAGAAAATTGAATGAAGTTTAGATTTACTTATCTGTACATTGGAAATGAGAATTTTCATGAATATAAAACTAAGTAAAATACAAATACATTTTTATTTGGAGTAGAAATGCATTTCATTGACAACTTCATGCTTGAAACATTATTTCTTTTAGAGCATTTATTTTTCTTTTTTTTCTGAGCAAATATTGAATACTATTGGAATAAAACTAACATTCACAGCATTCAGAGCAATCTGAATAAAATCATCTGTTCTTTAAAATGTTACTTTACTTATTCAAACAAATCATTCCTTGCCTTCTATTATAATTGGGAGTAGACTCCGTATTTCCTATATTTTGTAACAAAACGAAGGTACTTTCCCTTAATGTGTGGTATTTATATAACTTTACCTTATATTGGCACAAAAGTTCTGATTTTAATTATGAAATAAAAGTCTTGAAATCCGTAAGTTTTGATGTATAAAATTAACTGGAAATTCTTTTTGTTTTGTTTTGTTTTTAAACTGGATACTAAAAACAAGAATACCAAAAGAGTGACTTTGCCCACAAAGATGAATGACTTATAAACTCATATTTAACTCAAATATGCCCTGAAACTACAAAGGAATTAATATAAAGTAAGGTAGATTCTGATGCTAAATTCTCACTTCCTGGGTGCAAAGTTTTTGTCATTCTGACTTATAAATTATATTAATCTGATTAGGAGTCTTCTTTCTAATTTTTACTTGTGATTGTTTTAATTTTTCTGCCTTACTTCTCCAATGTGTTATAGGGCTGCTTTTTTTTCAGTCTTTTCTTGTTCAATAATTCCAGGTTTAATATAGTTAATGTGTTTGCATATAAAATGCAATAAATATGTTCCTAACCACCCTTCTTTATCTTGTACCCTAAGGCAGTTGGTGATCTCACTGGCAATATTCCTATCGATCCATTAAGCCAATCAGTGTGGGCCTGATCCTCTGTTTTATCTTAGATTTTTTTTTACTGTCTTATACCTGATTCAATAGCGAGCATTTCACCTCGCTTCTCATATGAGTTGATTTACAAAACTGTCTCAAATAATTTAATTATCAACTGGTTCTATCATTATTGGCCTTATATTCATTAATATATTTTAGATTAAAATTGAGATACTTCCAGCTTAAAATATCTTTACATTTTAAATAAAAGGTATATTTTTAAATAAATAAAAGGCATATTTTTATATAGACGTTTAAGCATAGCTGAAACTAAATGCTCAAAAGATCTCTGATCCCAGGATCTGTTTATCTCTTAGACATAT
Source organism: Mustela nigripes (assembly GCF_022355385.1). NCBI lineage: Eukaryota > Metazoa > Chordata > Mammalia > Carnivora > Mustelidae > Mustela > Mustela nigripes. The sequence goes on along the minus strand of NC_081557.1, from coordinate 254,158,314 downwards.
TCCTGATAATTGGTGGACATGATGTCTATTAGTAACTTTATATTTACATCATATAAGTTTTTTAGGCAAAATCTTAACTAAAAGTTGTGGCACATGTTCTAAAGAAGGTGTTTGCTTCATCTAGTTTGAGATGCAAGCCTAAATATGTGTTAAGAAGAAGTCATTTCATAAGCAGAAGATCATCAGGGTTCCAGAAAGATAAAAACAGTAGGGTTATTACGTATTTCTTTTCTATATCACTTCTTCATCTTTTAAGTATCTCCTCACGAATACATAATATAAATCCTGTTGAAACAAGAGATGTAATACTTGCTAAATCAATATATTTCATCTTTGCAAAGCACAACCTGTACATTGGGAAACATTACATTTAAATTACTCCAGTTAATTTTTTTTAATTTTTTTTTTCAGTGTAACAGAATTTATTGTTTATGCACTGCACCACACCCAGTTAATTTTTTTGAGGGAAATTTTCACACATGCAAAAATGTAGAGTCTGGTATAATGAACCATCAAGGATTCATTACCTGAATTCAGCTTATCAACTCAGAATTGTGTTTTATCTACAGATTCTACAAAACACCCCACCGAACCCCCCCTGGGGATTATTATTAAGCCAATTTTAGATATTACATGATTTCATCCACATGTATCTCAGTATTAGCCAGTGGGAATCTCTCTAATTTGGACCCTTCTGTTTTTAACATCAGTAAAATTGTCTATTATGGTTTTATTTGCATTGCTGTTTACACAATATCCCAGGCACGTCTTGTACCTTTTCTATCATGATAGAATCAGTTTTGTCTCCAAGGAACCCCGGGGATTCCACTGGGATTTGCATACTTTTAAAAATACTATTTTGGGGCTCCTGGGTAGCTCACTGGGTTAAACGTCCAACTCTTGGCTTTGGCTTAGGTCGTGATCTCATAGGTCATGGGATCGAGCCTAGCCTCGTCTCTGTACTCTGTGTGGTTTGCTTAGTAACCTAACTTCCTGTGCCTTCATCCCTCCCACTGTGCTATCTCTAAAATAAATAATAAATCTTTAAAAAAAAAAAAAAGAAAGTTACCGAATCATTGCCACTATTCAAAAAAGTATTGAATTAGGCCACTGTTATGTCAGACATACAAATTAATACAAACATGAAAATTTACATTTATATTTTACGGTTAAAGAGAATTTAGGTAACATATTTTAATACTGAATATTTTAAAGAGCAAAGTTTTCATTATTGTATTTATTTTGTTGTATGTTATATATTTTATACATTATGTGATTGTATACGTTATAAGAAATGTACCATTAATTATGCATTTAATGTGGTTCATCTGGAGTAAATAATATACCTGAGGTAAATAATCAGTTCATGACTTCAAAGACTCTTAACATAAATTATACCATAAATACTAATTGAGTTGGATTTTCAATTTTACTTCTGAGAATTTCACCTCTTAAGAACTGTAACATAACAAGACATTTTTGCTGATGTTGTAATAAAGCATTTCTTGTAGGAAGTTAGTTTCCTAATCAACATAGAATTTAAATTCATTTTATTGACCAAATAACGGTATATTCAAAGTTGTTATGATTTTTTTTATATAGGTGAGACAGAGATAGAAAAAATTGATTTTTTCTACATAAACCAATATTTTAAAAAATATTTTCTTTATTATTTACTTGAGAGACAGAGATAGTGAGAGAGCGCATGAGCAGGGAAAAGAGGGGGAAGCAGGCTCCCTGTCAAGCAGGGAGCCCAACTCAGGGCTTGATCCCAGGACCCTGGGACATGACCTGAGTTGAAGGCTGACACTTAACTGACGGAGGCATCCAGGCGCCACTACATAAACCAATATTGTATTAATTCTAACAATAGATTAATTCCTTGGAAGTAAAGGGAAGGACTGGGTGACTGATGTTATACATTATTAGCCTAACAGTTAAGTTTGAACTAATTATGTTCAGTAAATAGCATTTTATTTTGATATTTAATTGAAAGTATACTACATTAATTGCAGAAGTTACTTTTTCCAGTCATTTCAATTTTAGTCTATAGTTTGTACTCAATAAAGAATAAATTATTCCATTAAATATTCTTGCCAGTCAGAGTCGAGACATAGTCTATTCAGAAATGTCAGCTTTCTGAATATGTTTAGAACAGAGTTAGAACTAGCAACACAAGTTTTAAATACCTGTCATGGGCTGTGACAGCTTAACGCCTCCCTACTTCACATTACAAAATAAAGTTGGAAATTAACTTGTACATTTTGTAGTGGGTTGAATAAGTCACAAATAACAGTGTTCTTCTTCTGGATAACAAAGGAGGGAATACAAGCACACATAATTAAATTGATGATTTCTGCTTCCTTCCTTGTTGAAGAAAAAAAAAGACACAAAAAATACACTTCATAGTAGGTTGTTAGCAATTCATGAATTCTTTGGCACTTACTTTAATGTGAATATTTGGTATTTATTGGGTCAGCTGTAAAAGCACTTTAAAGTTAACTGGTGTTTTACTGTAGCAGTGAATATACCTTAAAATCAGGAAAAGAATTCATCATAATGTCCCTTCTTATATTCAGTTTTACAATATGGTTAACTAGGATCTCATGTGTTTTTGTCAAACATAGGAAATCCATAATTATAATTACACAATTATTTTTTCAAATACCTATTACTTTCAAAAGAGTATAGTAAGAACTAAGGCGGAATATAAGAAGAAATAGATTTTGCCCTCCAGAAATTTTAATTTTTCATTTGAATTTTTGAGCTCAGGTGGTCTGTCACAACAACTAGGATGGAGTCTGCAGACAACCAGATAAGGTTATCATATTTATTTATTTTAAATCTCCAACAACAAACCTTTATTATCGCACTCAAAGATTAATTGGGAAAGCTCTTAAGTTGTGAATCTGCTAATTGGCTGGATGAATTCTGCTCCATGTATCTTTTCTTCTTCTGGTACCAGTAGGCTACCTGGCAATGTTCTTCTTATGGTAATGACGGAAACCTAGGAAGACAGGGCCTATGTTCTTGTCCAGCTGTGCCAGTGCACATCAAGACTTTGCACGAATCCTATCAGCTACCATACCACTGACTAAAACAAGTCACTTGTCAGCCCAAAGTCAAAGTGTGGGGAAATACAACTCAAGGGGCCAAGCAGATTATATTGCCAAGTTCACATCAATAGAGCAGGAAACTATAATCTTTACATGGAGTATGTGTGAGTGGGTTGGGGGCATAGGAAAGTGAATATTTACTGAGCGATACTCTAGTTGATACTATCTCCAAGAGGAGTGGGAGAGAAAAAATGCAAGTATAATGCCAGGAATGATGGTGGGGGAGTCAGTTCTACTTCTATACAATATGTCATGTTTTCATTTTAGTGCGTATGCTGCATCTTGAAAAATGGCAATCCAATCCTCCAGGTGTTATGGCCAAGATTTTTGTAAGCCAGTGCTGTGTCACACGAGAAAAACACAACATACACCTCTGGATGATGTGCTGTATAAGAAAAGCAGTGGATCTAAGGGTCATGTGCAACTCAGAACACATGACTCTCTTGGTCAGAGGCTATATTCCAAAAGATGCCACATTGGTAAAGAAGTAAAAATTTTACTTTAAATACATATTACCGTCTAAGTAAGTGAATGTATTTAGAATAGAATGTTTTCATTTATATATTAGGCTGAAGAAATTCTCTCCCTTTTTATATACATAATATTTATCTATACCTATCTATCATCTATATCTATCAATCTATCTATATGTACATTTCTATAGACATTGTTTTGAGTTGTTCAACATGTTGAAAACAAAACAACAGGCCCAGAATGGAGTCACTTATGCCAGGTCCCATATCTCCAAACAGACTTGATAGTTTTAGCTTTCCCAGAAACAGAGATTCAAAACCTGTCAATCAGGAATCACGTGATCAACATTGGTTAAGTGATCGGCCGAATAGATCCTTCCTGTCCTCTAAGTAAAGTAACCTTACATAACCAATCTGCTTTTTTGCCAATATAACTTCCCTGTTTCCATTTCCTTCCTACTTTCCTTCTGTCTATAAAAGTCTCTTCTTGTACAGCTCTTCCAAGCCTCCTTCTATTTGCTAAGTTGGAATCAATTTTCCTCAAATAAACTCTAAATATGTTTAATATGCCTTAGTTTATCTTTTAACAAACAACTGTAATATCTCGGCACCCTACTAAAATATTTTTTAGACTGAAAAGAACACTCATGCATGTGTATTTCTTATATCATAAACTCAAATATACAGATATTTAAAAAGAAAACCATGTTACTTATACTGTCCCGTATAATTTAAATAACAGTAGGAGACTAATATATTTTAATACTTATATTCTAAAATATTTATTTTTAAAATTAATGAAGGAGATTGCTGAAGCTGATTCTCTTCCTCCAAAATTTTGGGTTGTAAGTGTGATAGCATCTACAATATCATTATCAAACTGATTAATAGAAATGATTTTATTACAGAACATAATATTATATAGTTCATAGACATTTGGAGATATAAAATTCTGTGAGCCAATGTCTTATGATGTACTGTGTCCTTCTTAGTCAATAATCATGATAATTATATTAGCTAACATATACATGTATTACAAAAGTCATATATCATGCATTTTTGTACTTCAGAAATGCCCTGTGAGTTACATATTATGTTAAATTTCTATTTTATAGAGGTGAAGTGACAAAACTTCAATGTTTATTCATTGAAAGAAAGATTGGGATGAATAAGAATCTACTTCTTATAATAGGCTCTGAGTTGGGGATAGCTAACTGGTTATTTTTAGATGTGTGTGATTTGGAATACATATGTGAAATGAAATGTTCATTGTATATGATCATGCATTTCTCTACACGCAAAGAACATAACATACCATTACATATTCATATATCCGTAATGACCTTTGTGTGTGTGTCTGTGTATATATACTTGTGTGAATGTGTATGTGTATGTGTATGTAAGATATATATGTGTGTGTATATATATATACACACACGTGAATCTCTTTGTGTCTATTTCTACACACATGTAGACTCCACTGTATCCTGTTTTATACACTTATATTTGTTTTCATTTAATTAACAGCAAAAAATGTTCTAATTCGGTAGTCCACTTACTGCTTGTTGACATGCTCTTACTTGTGCATTCTAAATTTTCAAGAAAAATCAAAAACCCAGGAATAATATATGTATCAGGACATACTTATAATGCTAACTGTAAGTTTCATTTCATCACTAATTGATCAGAGACATGATGAGTTCAATGTGGATACTCTATTAATTTAAATGACTAAATTCTACACCTGGAACTAATATTACACTGTATATCAGCTAAATAGAATTTAAGTAAAAACTTGAAAAAAATTGACTTTTTTGGATTGTTAAACATAAACAGAATTGCTGCATATTTTTTAGATAATTCAAACAGTTCTGCAAATTCACATATTAGTTAATAAAATAATATATTGGGCTTTCATTTTAAAATAATGAGACTAATTTTTATCATTATTTGTCTTCAACTATACTTTCAACTAACAATTAGAATCCTAGGCAATCATTTAAACTTCCTTTTAGGTTTTAGAGTGTCACCTACTTTGTATTTCCTTCGTTTACGAGGTTACAGAATTTTAGATTAATGCAAGTAATGAAAAATTTGCCTTCATTTCAATCCATTTTTCGAAACTGGAGAGGAAATATTTTAAGAAAGAATATGAAAAAAAAAAGTATGCAAACATGGAGTAACACTATGGATATTTTAAAAGTAAATATAAATATAATTTATGGTATAAATGATTATTATTGGGTTCCACGCATTTACTAATATGAATTATTCACATAGAGGAGAAATTAACTCAGATTTCAGAGAGATTTTTAAACTCATTTATGCACAGATATATTTAGAATTTATAAATAAATTATTTATGAAGTATCATTTCCATTGTCTAAACTTTATGTCTACCCCCTTTGGAATCACCATCTCAAATGAGTTACAGCTATATTCCTTTCAACCTATGTTTCTAAGGGTGACTGCTTTGGAATCTAATTATAAAAATAACAGATGTTTCTATGTAACACTTATTAGATCTTTACTAAATTCTAGATATTTTGTTTGATTCATACATCATTTCAGTGAATCTTTATAAACATACTCCGAGGTATAGAATTGTATTCCTCACTTCACATTGGAAGAAATCAAGACTCAGAAGAGTATACAACTTGCCAAAAGCACGGTTAACAAATGAGAGTACATAATAAAAATGATCTGGGACTTTATTTGAGTCCAAAGTCAGAACTGTCAGTACCTCAGTACTCTTAGGCATGCAGTTAATAAGGTATAATTTAGTATCCTGGCTGCCAGGATATGGAGTACTTTTATTCAAAATGAGATGAGTTGAATGTATTTGTACATTGTGTGATTACAGAGATAAAATATTAACTTTGAGAAACATAAAGGTTCTCAAAATAATGATCCATGTTTTAGCAATGATGAAATTAAATTCTAAAACATAGAAGTGTTTTATTTATCCCACCACAAAAATAAGTTCTAGACAAGAGTGGTCTGTGTAATTTTAATGCCATCCCAGTAATATGTTTTAGATATAGTATATTAGAATTTCACAGAAAACTGTGCAAAAAAGTTCTTTGACAAATTAGAAAAAAATTACAAAATAAATTCACAATGTTGACAGTGTGCCAAAAAGTTTTCTAATATACATGTATGCATATTCATTTAATTCTCATAAAAACTCTGACATACATAATTTGTTTTATAGTTATGTATTTTAAAAAATGATCTGGAGATTTGAGTTAGGCTTGTGGTTTTATGAGATAGTCAAAAATGCTAACGCAAAATTAAATTAAAAATGCTTTGTAGTGACTCACTTCATTTTGGTACTTACTATATCCTAGAAACTTAAACTTTGGGAGACAAGTTAGACTCTGACTGCTTTCACACTGTTTTTAATAAAACAGGAGAGAGAGTTAATCAGGTATACTACAGTCTCATATACTGAGCAAGTAAACTAGATAAAGAAGTATAACTAGTGAGAAGGAATAATTAAGAGAACCATAGTTAAAGAAATCACACATTTCAAGATTGTCAGTTTTTAATAAGAATTTGAAAAGATTATGGATTCTTCAGTAGGAACTTAAGGGATGGAAGACATCACATCTTTTTTAAGGACCTAGTGGAAGAGAAAGCAGCAGACATGAAACCAATGAGAAAATAACCAACTGAAATCCAGATGGTTAGTAGACCAGTTGTTTAAAAACTTTAGGATGTGGATAGTTGTCATAACTCAATGAAAGATTTTAAAATAATTTTCAATTGCAGTTGACCTTTGAAGAATATGAGAATTAGGGACAATTACCTCCCACACAGTCAAAAATTCATATGTAACTTTTGACTCCCCAAAATCTTAACTACTATTAGCCTACCTTTGTCTGGCCTTACAGATAACATAAACTGTTGATTAACAAATATTGTAACACATATTTAGTATGTTGTATTTATTATACACCATATTCTTATAAAAAGGTGATAGAAACAATGTAAAAAATTATAAGAAAAACAGAATTCATTTATAGTACTTCTATATTGTACAGAATTCACAGGAGTGGGCCCACACAGTGGATCAAACCTACCGTAATGTAGTTCAAGCCTACATTAACTTTGCTCTTGCTATCTTCTGTTAAAATGTAAAGAGCATTGAAAAGACATATGAAATTTTAAAATTCTAATGCTCATTTGGATTTTTAAAAAAATCTAAATTCCATTTGTTTTTCTGGACAATTATCTTTTAGAGAAACAGACTTAAATTTAAAAGTACTGGCAATTTAAATTTTTCATGTTATAAATGTGAACATATCTCCATAAATGAATAACACTTTGCATATTCTCAATATTTAAATTAATCATATGATGACAATGGGAAAGAAACTTGTGGCACTAGATATGCACTTTCATTTAAAGTAATTTTCTTTTCAAGTCTGCAAAAATCTCATTTTGAAAGGGTAGAGGACAAATAAAATGGCCTTAGTCTTGTATAAATACTTCTTTACCTGTTTGTTTCCAAACAGAATATTAAAGAGGGTATAATACTAGTTAATATGATTGTTATAAATTAGAGATTTTATTTTTTATGGCAATAATTCTTTTCTTTAGTGTGTGCTCTTTTTCATTGTTTTTGATAAAGCATTATTTTTTGTTTGTTTTACTCTAAAAATTCTCATTAGCACGGAAAATATTTAATGAGTTTGTTACACAGCATGACCTGCATGGGTAGAATATCTGCTCTAAAAGAGCAGAGCAGCAGGAGGTAATTAGAGCTCCCCATGATATTTATTAGTAATAAACTTTCATTGACATTTGAAGTTGATAGGCAGTATTTAAAGTTTTCAACTTTGGATTAGGCATGCAGCTTTCCAAATTCTACCAAACAGAACGGGTTCATCTGAGAATTGTGAAGACATTTTTTTAAGTTTCAGTAAGATATGAAATCATCTAACCCCAATTTGTGTTTAATACAGTTGTAAAGCATGAACTATCTTGCAAATACTATCTTGCAGTCTGAGTAATTTTATAAAATTTAAAAACATAATCAAAATTAAATAAGACTTCATTGCCATGTATAAACGTGTTTATACAGAGCCTTCCAGTATTAAATGGTCCTAAAAACTCAAAATAGCTGCTAAAATCAAATCAGTAATATAAAATCACAGAAGCATAGAGAAGACATCTATTAGTTTTTTGTTTTTTGTTTTTTGTGTTTTTTTTAATTCATAAGAGAAAGAAAACTAAAGGTAAACGAAAACAAATAGAATGCCGGCTTTTGTGTATCTTCTGTGTGTGTGTGAAGAGAATAATGAAAGGCATATAAATTTTCTGAGGGAAGGGAAGAAGCAAAAGGTGTGTTCTCTCATTTTTCCTGCTATATATATATTTCAGATAGAAATACTGAAAAAGTATTTTGTAATATTTCTACCATATGTATTTCTCTTTGCAAATGCAGATCAAAATAAACTGTCTGTTAAATATTAAACTCATGAGGGCATGTGGGTGGCTCAATTGGTTAGGCCTCTGTCTTTGGCTCCGGTCATGGTCTTGGAGTCCAGGGAGTGAGCCCCATGTCTGGCTTCCTGCTCCTCAGGGAGTCTGCTTCTCCCTCTTCCTCTGCCCTTCCTCCTGCTCCTTCTCTCTCTCTCTAAAAAAATATTAAACTGATGCATTTCATTAAAGATAAAAGTAAATTTGTTTTGGGGCGCCTGGGTGGCTCACTGGGTTAAGCCTCTGCCTTCGGCTCGGGTCATGATCTCGGGGTCCTGGGATCGAGCCCCGCATCGGGCTCTCTGCTCAGTGGGGAGCCTGCTTCCTCCTCTCTCTCTGCCTGCCTCTCTGCCTGCTTGTGATCTCTCTGTCAAATAAATAAATAAAATCTTTTAAAAAAAAAGTAAATTTGTTTTTCCTCAAATACTATATTTTTAATTAAAGGCTTAAGTTTATCAATTTTAATGGAAAAAAACAATTGCTTTTTGTATTAGAACTCCCAGAGTGAATACATTAATCTCTTTGTTTCTATTTCATTACTTATAATGTTTATATTCTGTAGTAAATAATCTCTAAATTTACCTTTGGTTTCTATAGGAGCATAATTCTCTACATGATCCTCTGATTTTTATTTTCATTTCCTTATTATTTTCAAAGAAATATTTTTCAGATGTCATCATTTTATTAAAATTATTTTGTCACATTTTCAGCTTGTGTTCTTCCAGCAAGGCTTTGCTGAAGGTTGTGAAAGCTAGAATGTATACGTTAAGACATGCTTCCTTTCAGTGATTTTCATCATATGCTTATATGAGAAACCTAAAAATGTTGACATTTCTGAGAATGTTCTCATTTTTAATAAAAATGAAACTACTCAATTTAATGAATAGAAGAAATGGAGAACAAATAAATTGCATTAAATGCTGTGTTTATTAACATCATTGTTTGTGGTTTCTGATTAGGAATGAAGCAAGATGAATGGGATGAAAGAAGAAAAGGTTAAGTATAGACTTATTTGATACACATAAAAGGATTTAAGATGTAATCAATGTGTAGAGTAGATTTTTTTCATACCAATTTAATCCATATTTCAGCAATGGATATTTATTTCATGCTTATAGATAGCTATGAAAGAAAATAAGATTAGGAACATTTAATTAGTTTATGATTTCTGGGTTTTGTTCCCTAGATAAGATATTTTTCCAAATTAGAGAAAGTATATGCACATGTGTATAATCATTGCTGTCATCTACAGAAAATTTTGTGTGTTTACATTATGCCACATAAACATGTAACTTAAAATTATATTAAATACCATATTTATTTCATCTCTTGAAGTGATGTCTATTAAAATGGATCATCTCTAATGCATATACATTTCTTAAGCATCCTTTATATATGTTAAAGCAAGACAGTTATTTTAGAGCAATACGTTATTTTATTTTTATTTTTTTAGTTTTACTTATTTGAAAGAACACAAGCTGTGGAGAGGGAGAAACAGGCTGCCCAAGGAGCAGGGAGCCCGATTAAGTTCTCAGGTCTCAGGACTCTGAGATCAGGACCTGAGCCAAAGGCAGCTGCTTAACCACTGAGCCACCCAGGCTCCCCTGTTATTTTAAATTGCCATACTAAAGAAATATGGCAGTCTTTAAAAGAAATAGATGTCTAAAAAGCAATAATTTTGTAAAATTTAAATTGTGCTAATGCTTCAAAATTAATTCATAAGTTATTGATACAAGAATAGTAATAGTTTCAGTGTTTGCTTTGTTTAGCAAGTTGTTCTTATATGATTTCAAAGTAAAGTGTAGGAGATAGTATAATGCTTTGACAGTAAATACTTAGTGCTTTAGGTTAAAGACCTTCCTTCATAAGTCACTATTTCTGCCTTAGGTTTATAGAAAGCCTCTGCATCTCTGATTGATTACCCATATATCTCTATGAAATAACTGATCCCTGCTGTTCTGGATAGAACTAAGAACAGCATTTTGCATACTGGAGGTCACAAATATAAATATTAATCTGTGCCTGTCTTGTTTAACCAAATAAAAAAATAATAATAAAATGCCATATAAATCAAAGCCAAGGAGGATGTACATTTTCTCCTTAGCCTGAATCTCCTGCAAATATGTATAATTAAAAAAAGGAAAGAAAAATATATGTATATGTTTAAAAAGTCCAAAATTATATTTTGAATATAAAATCCATACTATTTTATGGAGTATTTAGTATAAAATAAAATATAAATGTATAAAATTATATCTTAACAGATTTTAATTTTAGAGCACATTTAGCATTTGTAGAAAAATTGTCTAGAAAATACAGAGAAATCCCACATATTCTTTGCCCCCTTTCACAGAGTTGCCCTTATTATTAATGTATTAATGTGGTGCATTTCTTATGGTTGATGAATCAGTATTGATACATTATTAAGTCCATAATTACCTTAGAGCTTCTTTTTTTTTTTTTTTTTAAGATTTTATTTATTTATTTGACAGAGAGAGAGGGAAAGATCACGAGTAGGCAGAGAGGTAGGCAGAGAGAGAGAAAGGGAAGCAGGCTCCCTGCTGAGCAGAGAGCCCAATGTGGGGCTGGATCCCAGGACCCTGAGATCATGACCTGAGCCGAAGGCAGAGGCTTAATCCACTGAGCCACCCAGGAGCTCCTCACTTTCTTTTTGTGTTATAAGGTTTTAAGGATTTGAGCAAATGTATGCTGTTGCATAGGCACTATTAAAGTATCATTTGCAGTGGTTTCACAACCAAAATTTCTTCTTTAAAAACAAACAAACAAACAAAAAAGTGGGATGCCTGGGTGGCTCAGTCATAAGCATCTGCTTTCCACTCAGGTCGTGATCCCATGGTCCTGAGATTGAGCCCCACATCAGGCTTCCTGCATCCTTTCCTGCATCCTGGGAAGCCGCTTCTCTCTCTCCCACAACCCCTGCTGTGTTCCCTCTCTCACTGTCTCTCTCTGTCAAATAAGTAAATAAAATCATAAAAACCCACAAATTTCTTGTGTCCCATCTATTGATTGTCTCCCACTTTTTCCAAACCCCTGATAATCACTGTTGGGGTTTGTTTTTGGTTTTTTGGTTTTTTTTTATTACAATTTTCATGGTTACGCTGTCTCCAGAATGTCTTTTAGTTATAATCATACAGTATGGGGCCTTTTCAGATTGATTTCTTCCACTTAGCAATACCGAAGTTCCTCCATGTCTTTTCCTGTGGTTTAATAATTCATTATTTTCTTATTGCTGAACACTATCCAATTGTATAGATGTATAACATTTTACTTATCCATATTCCTGTTGAAGGACAGCTTGATTGATTCCAAGTCTTGGCAATTAAGAATAAAGTGTCTATGAATATTCACATCAGATTTCTGTGTGTTTCTAACTCATTTAGGTCAGTACCTAGATTCAGGATTGCTCAATCATATTGTTTGTCTGTAAACAGTGTTGTATAAAACTGTTAAAGTGCCTTCCAATGTGGCTATACCATTTTGCATTCCCACCAGCAATGAATGAAAGTTCTTCTTAATCCACATCTTTACCTACACTTGGTGTTGTCAAGGTTTTGAGTTTTATCCATTCTAATAGTTATATAGTGATATCTCATTGCTGTTTTAATTTGCAATTTCTTAATTACATATGATGTTGAATATATTTTCATGATTATTTGACCTCCTTTGGTGAGGTAGCTATTTAGATTTCTACCCATTTTAAAACGGGGTTGTTTTCTATTGCATTTTAAGAGTTCTTAAATTCTTGAATTCCAGTTTTTATAAAATATGTGTTTTACAAATATTTTATCCCCATCTGTGTCTTGTCTTTTCTTTCCCTTAACTGTTTTTCGCAAAGCAGAAGTTTTTTATTTTATTTATTTATTTATTTATTTATTTATTTATTTATTTTACTTTTTAAGAAATTATTTATTTATTTGACAGAGAGAGAGAAAGCACAAGCTGGGAAATGGGAGACAGAGGGAGAAGCAGACTCCCCACCAAGGAAGAAGTTACCTTACAATGATTGAATCAAAGTTATTATCGCTGTTTAGGATACTTGAAAATTGCACCATCTATTATGTACCATGATAATAATTGTATCATTATTGGTAAAAATAATGAGAAAAGTAACAACAAAAGAAGAAAAGTCTCTACATAAAATTTATACAAGCCTAAAGTGAACTAAACATTCATCAAAATCAATAACCATAAGAAATGTACACATTGCACAATATCTACATATTTGTGAATATATTTACAGAAGTGTAGATACCTACTCAACATAATTTAACTTTTGTGTGAAGCAATAATTTTTGAAGTATTGTTTATAACTAAAACCTGCACACTATCCTTTAATTGTGGGAAAAAGGATGACATGTCATAGTTCTACCATGACCACCTTTCATTTAAGTAAGCATTGCTTTGACAAAATGGATGAAGAGAGAATGGACCTCAACATAATAAAGGCCACATGTGACAAACCCATAGCTAATAACATAGTTGATGGTGAAAAGCTGAAAGCTTTTCCTCTAAGATAGAAACAAAACAAAGTTGTCCACTCACACTACTTTTCTTCAACATAGTACTGAAAGTACTAGCCACAGTAGTTAAGAAAGAAAAAGAAATAAAAGACATCAGATTGGAAAGGAAAAGGTAAAATTGTCATTATTTATTGATGACATGAAAAATACATAGAATAATCCTGAAGACTCCATCAAAAAAAAAAATTAGATGAAATAAATTCAGTAAAGTTGCAGGATATAAAATTACTATACATAATTTTTTTTTCTTTTTAAAGATTTTATTTATTTATTTGACAGAGAGAGATCACAAGTAGGCAGAGAGGCAGGCAGAGAGAGAGGAGGAAGCAGGCTCCCTGCTGAGCAGAGAGCCCGATGCGGGACTCGATCCCAGGACCCTGAGATCATGACCTGAGCCGAAGGCAGCGGCTTAACCCACTGAGCCACCCAGGCACCCAGAAATTTTTTTTATTACTATATACTAATAAACTATCAGAAGGAGAAATTAGAAAAAAAACCCATTTATAATGGCATCAAGAAGAATAAAATATCTGTAAGCCAATTTAATCAAGAAGCTAAAGGACCTGGGCTCTGAAAACTGTAAGACAATGATGAAATAAAGTGAAGATGATACAAGTAATGGAAAGATACACTCTACTCATGGATTGGGAGAAATCATATTGTTAAAATGTCCACACAACCAGAAATAATCCACAGATTTAATGCATCTCCATCTAAATACCGGTGCATTTTTCACAGAACTAGAAGAAATAATACTAAGCTTTGCATGGAACCACACTAGATGCTGAATATCTGTAACTGTCTTTTTTTTTTTTTTTTTTTTTTTTCAGGACCCTGAGATCATGACCTGAGCCAAAGACAGAGGTTTAACCCACTGAGCCACCTGGACACCCTTATCTGGAACAGTGTTGATTTGATGAACAAACCTGGTGGTGGTATCACCCTCCCCTATTTCAAACTGTACTATAAAGTTATAATAACCAAAACAGTATGGTACTGGAACAAAAACAGACACATAAATCAATGGGAGAGAAAAGAGGATGCAGAAATAAACCCATACTATGGTCAATTAATCCACAGCTAAAGAGACAAGAATATACAATGGGGAAAACACAATCTTTTCAATAAATGTTGGGAAAAATAAACAGCTACATGCAAAGAAATTACACTGGACCACTTCATTACAACATATACAAAAACACTCTCAAATAGGTTAAAGACTTAAATATAAGACCTGAAACCATAAAATTTATAGAGGAAAACATGGTCAGTAAGCTCTTTGACATCATTCTTAGCAATACTATCTTAGACCTCTCTCCTCAAACAAGCACAACAAAAGCAAAAATAAAATGAGATTACATCCAACTAAAAACTTTTGTACAGTGAAGGAAACCATCAACAAAACAGAAAGACCAACTGAATGGAAGAAAGATATTCACAAATGATATATCCAATAAGAGGTTAACATTCAAAATATATTTAAAAATTTTATAGCTCAGTATCAAAAAACTCTCACACAATCTGATTAAAACTGGTCATTTTCCCAAAGAAGACATGCAGATGGCCATCGAGCACATGAAAAGATGTTCAACACTAAAAGTTATCGGGAAAAGACAAATAAAAACCACAATTAGATATCACCTTACGCCTTTTATAATGGCTGTTATCAAAAAGACAAGAAGTAACAAGTGTTGATAAAGATGAAGAGAAAAGGCAGCCCTCACATACTGTTGATGGGAATACAAACTGGTGTAGCCACTTTGGAAAATGGTATGAATGCCCCTCCCCACTCCCCCACAAAAAGAACTACTATAATTCAGCAATTCCATGTCTAGATTTTTATCTGAAAAAATATATAAATGCAAATTAAAGAAGACACATGCACCCCTGTATTTACTGAAGTATTTTTTGCAATAGCTAAGATATGGAAGCAAAACCTAAATATTCATTGATAGATGAATGGATAGACAGGATGTGTGGTTGTATAGAGTATGTATATAGAGTATGAATTGGTAGAGAAGATGTGTATGTAAATAATACATATGCATATATGTGTATACATATATGCATATACATATATATATGCATATATGTGAAAATATGCATATATATATATAATTTATATATAAATTAGCTATAACAAAGAATAAATCCTGCCATTTGTGACAACATAGATGGACCTAGAGGATATTATGCTAAGTGAAATAAGTCAGACGTAGAAACAAGTGTTGTATTGATTTCACTTATATCTGGAATTAAGAAAAAAATAAACAAACAACGCAGAAACAAACTTGCAGAGAATAAACTCAGAAGTGTTGCCAGACGGAGGGGATGGACAAAATAAATGCAGGATATTAAAAGATACAATCTTCCAGTTACAAAATAAATAAGACACAAAGAGGGGATGTACAGCATAGGGAATATAGTCAATAGTACCATAACAAGTTTTTATGGTGACAGACAGTATTAGATTTATTGTAGTGACTACTTCATAATGTATATACATATCAAATCATTATGTTGTATACCTTACACTTATGCAATATTGTATGTCAGTTATTCCTTAATAAAAATATAAGCATTGCTAAACTTAGTTAGATATCACTGGCCCTGAAAAATTCCATTTGCACAGCTAAATTAAGATTTACTCTATCTGATGTTAGTTTTCTTCACTTTTTTCCCAATTATATTGTTTATGCTACTAAATAAAAAGAATTATAGATATTGAATGGAAATATACAAAATTCTTCACAAACATACTCCCCATTAATGTCAGGATAAAGATGAAGAATTTCAAAGAAATTAAAGGAATTATGCTAAAATATTATCTGGCTGCTTGAATTCCTTCTTATTTGTATGGATTCCTGAGTACTTACCAAATCAAGTAACTATATTACTGACCTCATACTAAAAGTATCTAAATTGAAACACAAGCAGAGTTTTATTTTCAAGGTTTAGGAAGAAATGATGCATTATGTCACTTCTCTGTATGGGCTGTAATTAATGTATCTAATAGTCATAGTAAATTATCTGTATGGCATCAATTATAACAATGTTGTCTAATTTTACACAGTAACTGTCCAGAGGGTTAGGAATGGCTGTTAAGGAAACATGAATTTCAAGGGTAAACTTTATTTGTCCAATTTTCAAAATTGATGACGGAGGAGATAATCAGATCCATATCATTTGATTCTAAGTTCTAGGTTATTTTCACAATATAATTATGATTTTAAAAAGCCTGAAAATACTAATAAAATGATAGGCTAGATAACTCTTAAAGAATATATAATTTGTGTTTATGTTTGTTATTTATTTTTCAATTCAGAGATTATATGTGAAGAAATGACTTGCCTTGGCCATCTGCGTTATATTATTTTTTTAAAAAGTTTTTAGTCAACCTAGACCTCTTGACCACATCACAAGCTATTTATGAAGTTAAAAAAAATTATCTGAAGGATGTCAAATTATTTAGTTTTTATTTCCATATTTGTATTACTGAATAATGGAAGGGTTGAAAGATAATGGGTTTATGGATTACCTTAAAAACTCTAATTCTTCTGTGCTCGCTTCGGCAGCACATATACTAAAAACTCTAATTCTTTAAAAAAGTTATTGATTATAAAATACAATATAACTTTCAGATTTCAGAGAAACTGTTAGTATCACAATGTTAATTAAAATGTATATACATACATACATCTCAGTGTCTTGAGGTGCTCATAAAAGCTACATATATAAGGATATATGGATGTAAACTACATATTTATATGAGAATTAAATATATGTGTATATTCTTATCCAAATTCATAAGGTAGACTAGATGTCTATATTTAAATATTATAAATTTTACATCTTTATAATATTATAAATATTAAATTTTAAATATATTTCAGTGACTGCAACTGTGTATATACATATTTAAAATATATATTTAAATTCCAGTTAGTTCACACACAGTGTAATATTAATTCCAGGTGTAGAATTTAGTCATTTATCACTGAGGTACAACACCCAGTTCGCATCACAAATGCCCTCCTTAATACCCATCACCCATTTAACCCACCCCCTGCCCACCTCCTCTGCAGTAACTCTCTGTTCTATATATTTGAGTCTATTTTATTGTCTCTTTCCTCCCATGTTAATCTATTTTGTTTTTTGAATTCCACATGTGAGTGAAATCACATGTTATTTGTCTGTCTCTGACTAACTTACTTCACTTAGCATAATATTCTCTAATTCCATAAATGTAGTTGCAAAATGCAAGGTTTCATTCTTTTTAAATGCATGAGTCTTAGTCTTTTGTATATCTATCTTGTGTCTTTATGCATTCATCCATCAGGAGACATCTGGGCTCTTTCCACAATTTGAGGATTGTTGATAATGCTGCTATAAACATCAGGGTACTCCTGTCCCTTCAAATCAGTGTTTTTGTATCCTTTTGGTAAATGCCTAGTAGTGCAATTGCTGGATTGTACAGTAGATCTATTTTGAACTTTTTGAGAATTGTCCATACTGTTTTCCAGAGTCTGCAGCACCAGTTTGCATTCCCACCAACAGTATAAGTGTTGTCCCTTCTCTGCATTCTCAGCAACACCTGTTGTCTCCTTTGTTATTAACTAAAGCTATTTTGACAGGTGTGAAGTGATACCTTATTGTAGTTTTCATTTGTATTCGCTGATGATGAGTGATGTTGAGCATCTTTTCATGTGTCTTCTTTGGAAAAATGTCTATTCATGTCTTCTGGATTATTCATGCCTTGAGTGTTGAGTGATTTTGTAAGTTCTTTATAGATTTTGGCTACTAACCCTTTATTAGATAAGTCATTCGCAAATATCTTCTCTAATTCCGTAGGCTAAATTTTGGTTTTGTTGTTTCCCTCACTACGCAGAAGCTTTTTATTTTGATCAAGTCCCAATAGTTTGTTTTTGCCTTTGTTACCCTTGACTCAGGAGACTTATCTAGTAAGAAGTTGCTATGTCTGATGTTAAAGAGGTGACAACGTGTGCTCTTCTCCAGGATTTTGAGGTTTTCTCGTATCACATTAGGTCATTCATCCAAAAAATTTATATATATATATATATATATATATATATATGTATATTTATATACATATATATATAAAATATATGTTCATATCTCATATCTCTCGAGTTCCTTTGTAAAATTAGATTGTTGAATCTTAGGAAAATCTTAATTTAAATATTTAAACTTCATATTATAAAAGTGTGGTTTTCAGATGTAAATATTTTTGGATCATCTCTTTACCAACTTTAAATAAAATCATACTACAACCTATATGACATAAATGAAACCTAGGAATATGCTTTAAATTACCTTTAAATAAATTGAGTAAACATTGCAACCCTCCCCTTGTATTTCTATGCTACAATTTATTTTTAGCTTTACTCATCCACTTATATACTTGTAAGTTATTTGGTTTAATTTTAAATATATTATGCATTTTTAATAAATGTTTCACAATAAATGTTTCAAAACTGTATTTATGAATTGCTCACTACATGCATTTAATATATTTCATTTTCTTTGTTCAGGGTTTTAGGTTTTCAATATTAAATTTTACTCTTTCATCTCATTACAGCAATTCTTTTACTGCAAACATTTATGAAGAAATAATTGTAATCCTGCAGATGTTTTTAATAGTGACAGAAAGAACACTGTATTTAAAAAAAAGAAAAATAATCCATTAATGATAAGATAATCAGGCCAGCAGAAAGGATGACAAAATAGCTTAACATATAATCCACAAAAGGGAATTAAGTTTATCTGTCATAGCAGCTACTTCTATCTTAATTTATACAGTAATGTTCTTCTATTAATATTACAATTTATAATAGTATATACATTAATGTATAAATGAGATCTTAATTATACATTCATATTATGTAATTTGTATGGTAATATTCTTATTAGTAATAGTTTTATAGTTTATAAGTGTTGCTTTATTTTCCTTTTACTCAGTGTAATTTCATAATTTATTTTATAAATTTAATTTTCAAAACCTTTGACATAGATAAGTTTTCATCACCATTATTTTATCTTCCAACTTACTTTCAGCTTATCTGCATTGTGTATAAATAATGAAAATTATTTTTTTTTCATGGCTACATTTCCCTTTTTATATATTGAAGTTTTTGAGTAGAATATATAATTATGGTAATCCCTGATAATTTGTAATTGTACATTTGTCAATTTAATATGTCAGAAAAATTATCCATATTTTGAAAATAATTTTTAAAAAGGTGGTGGCATATCTTTTAAAAACATACAGAAGAAAAAGCCAAATATTGCTCAGGGGTCTCTATTTTTTCATAACATTATTTCTTTTTTATTTTTTAAGGTCTTAAGGTTAATGAAGTTACTTGTGAATAAATAGAGATTATCCAGTAGAGATGCAAAAATTTCTTTCTGGTGATAACCTCAAATATTAAGGATCTGTTGGTCATAATCAGTTTTATATCTTGTGCAATAATCTTATCCAATCACTTTTTTTTTAAAGATTTTATTTATTTATTTGACAGACAGACATCACAAGTAGGCAGAGAGGCAGGCAGAGAGAGAGGAGGAAGCAGGCTCCCTGCTGAGCAGAGAGCCCAATGCGGGACTCGAGCCCAGGACCCTGGGATCATGACCTGAGCCGAAGGCAGCGGCTCAACCCTCTGAGCCACCCAGGTGCCCCCTTATCCAATCATTTTTGTGCTAAATCACCTATATATATTATAAACTTCTGGTTGTTTTTTGAGCCAGTTACAGCATCCTATTGGTTCCCTATTAACTAGTTAAATAAAATATTTAACTATCTTAAGTATGTACATTTGGCTGAAATTCATGATTTACTTTTTGAATATTATGATTTGAAATATATATATATATATATATATTGCAAGGGCACCTAATGGCTCAGTTGTTTGACACTACCTTCAGCTCAGGTCATGACCCTGGAGTCCCAGGATCAAGTTCCGCCTCAGGCTCCCTGCTCAGCAGGGGCTCTGCTTCCTCTGACCTTCCCCTCTCCTGCTCACTCTCTCTCATTCTCTCTCTCTGTCTCAAATAAATAAATACAATCCTTCAAAGAAATTACAATAAAATAAAATTATTGCAATGTATTCTGATATTTATTTAAAATAATCTCACTGAATATAGCAATCATACTTTTTTGTATTTATTTTGATGCTTTTAGGTGACACTAGTTTCTCACTACCACATATCTATCTGTATTCAATTATATTTATATATTTGAAACCTAAAAAGTCACAAATATACAAAGTTCTGTCTTAGCTATTTTGATGAAGACTTATGGTTTATAGTTATTTGATTTTTTAAATTTTTTAAACATTTTAAATGTGTTTATCAACACTAAATTTATATAAATGTGTACTAGAGGATAAATATACATCATTAATCAAATATTCACCTGAATATATATGAGTTTAAATGGAAAGCAGTCTGATAAATTCATACTATAAGCCATTCTATAACAATCTGTCTTGAATTCTTTAAAAAATCAAATTTAAAAAATCTAAAAGTTTGGATGGAAAAAATATTTCAGAATAAAAGATACAGTGGAGATAGCAACTCAGTGTAGCAACTCAGTGTACTGCAAAATTAATAATAATTAATGTTAACTGTATTAAGAGTAGTAATACCATTATAGTTTTTTAGAAAGTCTATTTCAAGGGAAACAATAAAAAGTATCATTATTCTTGGTGAAGATAATATTTCCCAAGCATATAAATTTTCTAATTATCTTACACGTGTTTTCCTCATATTATATTTTGGAATAAGAATTATTTCTGCTACTATATTATAATTTGTGCAAATAGTTTTTAATATTATATTGATGTTAGGTTGTGTATAGTGTTATTAGCAGTTTTTGAGACATATAGGTTATGCTACTTTTATTTAGAAATACTTTTAGGTAATGCTACTTTAATTTCTATTACCACAGCATAGCTAATATAAAATTATTTATTCTGATGACTCTTAGTTACCTGGCCTTTTTTTTAAGGGAACATTATACAGATGCATATTTATTGAACTCTTCTATTCCTGAAAGTACACACACACACACACACACACACACACACACACACACTTTCTATTCCTCTTGCACACTGGAGACAATCATTTACTTGTATATTATCAGGTCTCAGTGTTGTTTTTCTCAATTTTTCAAAATCTGTAAGTTTGTTCCACTGTCTTTTGAAATTTAGTGTCATAAATGATCTAAAATTTGTTAGTATCTGGTAGGTTATCTGCTTTTCTGTTTTCCAGTGATTATATATATATATATATATATATATATATATCCCACAATGCAAAATAATGACAACAAAAATACAAAATAAACCAGAGGCAATAACAACATATTACCACTAGAGATGTTATCTTTTTATGCTTTGCCTGATTTATCAACAGGAAAAATTTTAAATTAAAGATTTAAAATTTATAAACCCTTTAAAATTATAAATTCACATAATTGTTTAGCTCATCTTTTAAAAATTATTTCAACATCTCCTCAATTCATTCCTTCCTTCAACTTTTTATGGAATTAGTTGGATTAAATAGCTAAGAACACTCTTCTATTTCTAAAATCTTTTGTATCTTCTATATTTCAAAATTTTGGTCTTTATCTTTTTAGTTATAATTTATAGCTTTGTTTTCTATTTTACTAAATGTGTAATATTTTTATTTTAATTTGTAACATCAATCTCAGGTATAACAACATAGTGATCTAACTTCTTTATACCTTATGTTATACTTACCACAAGTATACCATCTGTCACTGTATATCATTCTTTTTTTTTTAAGATTGTGTTTATTTATTAAAGAGAGAGAGAGAGCACAAGTAGGGGGATCAGCAGAGAGAGAGGGAGAAGTAGACTCCCAGCCGAGCAAGGAGCCTGATGTGGGGCTCAGTGAGCAGATGTTTAACCAACTGAGCCACCCAGCCCACCCCCCATCACTGTGTATCATTCTTATAATTTTATTGTCTATATTCCCAAATGCTGTGTCTTTTAATCTGTGATTTATTCATTTTATAGTCAGTAGCCTGTATCTCCACAACCTTAATTTTTAATATCAGAATTACATTCTGCATACCCATGAACATTTTTCCCCATAAACATTTTTGATACCAGCCTGCTCCTTTTTCTCAGTCTACTTACTTTAGTTCATTAATTTAATACCTTAATCATCCATTTCATGTTCCTTTTTTTTTTTTAAATTTTTGAAATGTTCTTATTTTCTTAAGGGAAACCTAACAAGAAAACAGCTTTTTCTTTTAATTTAAGCATAGCACTTATGTCTAATATGTAGTATTTTTCATATTTTCAGATAAGAAAACTGAGACATAGGGAAAGAAAGAAACTTCCCTAATACCATAGAGCTAATAAGAAGTAGAATTGGGACACTATTACTGTTCTTGTATTGAGTAGAATGGTAGCTCCCAAAAATATGCACATTGCAGAGTCTGTGAATGTGACCCTAATTGTTCGGGGCTGGAGAGATATATACAGGTAAAATTAAGTTAAGGATCTTGAAATGAGCCACCAGAACCCAAAAGAAGGAAGGATTTTCTCTTAAGCTTCTAGAAAGAACAAAAACTGGGTGACACTTTAATTTCAGACTTCTCACATCCATTCTGTGGTGAAATAAATTTCCATTATTTTAAGCTAGAAAGTTTGTGGTGATTTGTTAAGGAAGCCCCAAGAAACCAATGCAGTTTTTGATGACTGAAAATGGGATGCTGCTGAAACATATAACTAGGATGTAGAAGTGTTAGGAATTGGGGCGCCTGGGTGGCTCAGTGGGTTAAGCCGCTGCCTTCATCTCAGGTCATGATCTCAGGGTCCTGGGATTGAGTCCTGCATCGGGCTCTCTGCTCAGCAGGGAACCTGCTTCCTTCTCTCTCTCTCTGCCTGCCTCTCTGCCTACTTGTGAGCTCTCTCTGTCAAATAAATAAATAAAATCTTAAAAAAAAAAAAAAAAGAAGTGTTAGGAATTGGATGAGTAGAGGTTGGAATGATTTTGAGATTCAGGAGGGCAAAACTCTAGATTGCCTTAAGCAGAATGTTAAAAGAGCTATGTGAGTTCCTAGAAACAGTTCTCAAGGAAATAAGGAACCCATTAATGGAAACTGGAAGAAAGGCAGACCTTGTTATCATGACAGAAAACTTGGCTTAAATGTTTTCTGTGGCTATGTGGAAAGTAGAACTTGTAAGAAATGAATTTGTATATTTAGTTGAGAGAATTTTTAAAGTACTGAATATCTGACCTGGTTTTTCCTTGTTTATAGTAAAATGTAAGAGGAAAGAGATAATTGATGAAAAACTGCTAAGGAACCAGCGCTTGATGGTTTGGGAAATTCTTGGCCTATCCAGATTGCAAAAGATACTAAAATTTGGATTCACTTTTGGAAAATCATACTCAGGACAGAGGACCAAAGGCATGGCTACAAAACCTTTTGCTGAAGACATTGGTTGTGTGACTCATGGATCCACTACTCAACCATCTCAACATAAATCAAGAATAGAGATAGGTTTAATGAGGAAGGATATGTAGGAGTCCTCCTTATCTCATGACATGGACCCCTGTTCAAAACAGGAGGATCAGATTCTATATCAAAAGAAATACTGCATTCTTGGACTAAAAGGAACAGAGACTGAAGGAAATGAGAAAAGGTTTTCAGATCTGAAAAATTCTGCAAGCAGGGAATGGATTCAGAGAGCTAATTAGCTGCAAAATGTTCTGCCCTTCAAAGAGGGAGACTGACTAAGGAAGCAGAACCTCCACACAGTTGCACAACAATGTGTCGGATGGCCATGGGCAGAGCAGAAGGCAGAACTGAGGGTTGCTGGGGGGAGGGGTTTTGGGAGAAGGGGGTGGGATTATGGACATTGGGGAGGGTATGTGCTTTGGTGAGTGCTGTGAAGTGTGTAAACCTGGTGATTCACAGACCTGTACCCCTGGGGATAAAAATATATGTTTATAAAAAATAAAAAATTAAAAATTAAAAAAAAAAGAAACAATGGATTTTTTTTCCACTTTGTAAAGTGGACAATTCACATTTTATTTATTTTTAAAGATTTTATTTTATCCATTTTATTTTAGAGAGCAGGGAGTAGAGCAGAGGGAGAGAGTATCAAGCAGAGTCCATGCTGAGCTTTGGAGCTGGATTCAGGGCTCAGTCTCACTACCCTGTGATCATGACCTGAGCTGAAAACAAGTTGGACACTTATGGACTGAGCCACCCACCTCAGACAATTCATGTTTTAAACCTCAAATTCCAGAACAGTTCAATAGATACATTGAATGAATCCTAAAATAGATTAGGCCAAAGGGCAATGTTGTCAAACAAATAGGACCGACTGGTCTAAAATTTTATTTTGATTAAAGAAAGGGTTGGAGTATAAATGAGGAGTTTTACTTCAACTATTATTAGTTAAACATAAGTTACTACTCAAATTATTCAATTATACTATCAGTTTCCTTCAGATTTTGTTTGATTTGCCTAAATGATCTTGTATCTATGTAAGGTTATTTCTAAATATTGCTCTTAGGAATAGGTTTAAGCATTTTGCTGCAATATGCCAGGAAAAAATGTTTTATGCTTTGGCTAAACTTTTTGAACATTGTATCATCAGATTGTTTCACTTATATAAAATGTGGTAAATGTGTCTAGAATGAGATTTTTGTTAAATGTGAGAATAAGAAAGTCAGTAATCTAATTCATTCCATTTTGCAAAAGAATAGTCTATTATAAAGCTTGTGACAGTTAAGTACATTTGAAATATTGCATAATTTAAACATAAAACCATTCAGCCTAAGAAATGTAACATTTTTTTTTTTACTGAACCCATTGCTTTTTTAGAATTGTGTTTTAAAATTTTCAAATATGTGGGGTTTTCCTATATGTTTTATTTCTATCAATTTAATTCAGTTGTGTTAACTCCACATGATTTTTGTCCTTTCAAATTTATTGAAACTTGTTATTTGGCCCAACATATGTTCTTTCTTGGAGTATATATTATTTGCACCTGCTAAGAATGTTTAGTGTTTTATAAATGTCTATTAATTCAAATGAATTGGCAGTACAATTGAAATTAAATATGTATTCGCACATATATGTCTAATTGTTCTATAAATGGCTGGGAATCTGGTAAAAACTTCAACTATGATTTTGGAATTGGCTATTTCTCACTTTATATCTGTCAAGTTTTGTTCCATAAATTTTTTATTAGCATATAATGTACTATTTGTTTCAGGGGTACAGGTCTGTGAATCATCAGTCTTACACAGTTCACAGCATTCACCAGAGCAATCTATGTATGAAGTTCATTTCTAACTAATGGATTCACCTTTTATCATTATTAAATGCTGCTCTCAGTCTCTTTAATAACTCATGTATTTAAAACTATTTAATATTTAAATAATCATGCTTTTCTTATTATTATTCTTTATACAATGTACACAGAATCCATTTTCTTTCTATTTAAAGCACATTTCGTACAGGCATCATGTGTTAAGTTTTGCTTTTTACATCTGTTCTGACAATTTCTGCATTTGAATTATATTTAGTGTGTGAACATTTTTCTTCTGTTTTCAAACAGCATTACTGAAATATAACTTATATACAAAACATCCATTAATATTAAGCTATCAGTTCCAAGAGTTTTGGCAGATATACGAAGATGCATAACAACTACCATGATCATGATACAGAATTGTCATTACTTCTCCCCTACACCCCAATCTAGCAACTGGAAACCAATTATTTACTTTCTGTCAACATAATTTTGCCTTTTATAGAATTTATTACAAATGGAATCTTACAGTATGCAGTCTTTTCTATCAGACTTGTTTTAGTAAAAATAATGCTTTTATGATTTAGCTATGTTGCTGTGTAATTTATTCTTTTATATTTTGAACGATATTCTAGTGTATGGATATGTAAAATTAGCTTATAAATCAATACTCCTAGTGTATCCTTTTGTTGTTTCTAACTATGTCTATTAGGAGTAAAATTTTCTAGATCAGGGACATTTGAATGCAAATCTTTGTGTTGAGATATTTTTATTACTCTTACCTAAATACCCAAGGTAAATACTTTAGGGTCAATACCTAAGAGTGGGACAACTGTGTCATCAGCTAGGTGTAGTTTTAAGGAAATTGCCAAACTGTTTCACAAAGAAGCCGTAGACTTATTTATTTTTTTCATACTTGTCAGTTCTGTGACCATTATATATGTGATATTTTCAATATTTATAACCTTATTTATTCTATGTACAAAGTAATACCACATTATGATGTCAGTTTGCTCTCAATACTGATTAATAATGTTGAATATTTTTTCCTGTATTTTTTTGCCATTGAGATATCTTTTTTGGTCAAATGTTTGTAAACTTTGTACCCATTTTTAAATGGATTGTCTGCCTTATGCTTAAATTTTAGAAACTTTTTATTTATTCGAGATACAACTAATTTATCAGATATATGATTTTCACATATCTTCACATATAGTTTTTTATGTGGTGTTAAGTGTTGGGGGTTGCTCTTGTTGTTTATATATGAGTATTTAATTGATTTGGTAACTTTTATTGAAAACATTGTGTCTTTCGATTTGAATTACTTCATATTTTGTTTTAAAATCAGTCCATCACCTACATGACATCCATCATCAAAAAAAGGTCTTTTTGGACTATGTTCTGTTACAGGGTTTTTTTGTTTGTTTGTTTTTGTTTTCTTTGTTTGTTTTTGTTTTTTTTAATTTTCCTTCCTCATGTCAAGAAAACAGTATTAGTTACTATGATATCATAGTAGGTCTTGAAATCAGATCATGTAAATTCTTCAAATTTGGGGGAGGGGATAGATTATTTTAGCTCTTCTAAAGCACTCCCACATACATACATATTTTAGAATTAGATTGTGAATTTATACCAAATAAAGCCTTCCTTCTCTCTTTTTATTGGGACTTAACTGACTATAGCACAATATAGAGGGAACTGACTTTGTAACAACACTAGGTTCTCTGTTTAATGTGCATAGCATATTTCTTAATGTATTTATTTCTTTAATTTCTTTTAGACTTGCTCTTCAGCTTTCAATGTACATATTGACATATATTTTTGTGAGATTATATCAAATCACTTTTGGCAATATTTTAAAAGTTTATTTCAATTTCTAATGTTCAATGTAGTATGTAGAAATAGAATTGATAATTTAAATTTATCATGTTATCTTTTTACCTTGTTAAACTCACTTACTAGTTTTGGTCACTATTTTGTAAAGATCTTAGAATTTTTCCTATAAATCTTCAGTTGTCTGCAAATAGAGTATATTTTACTTATTCCTTTTGAATTAGTATTTTATTATTTCTTTCTTTGTAAAATTGAATATGGCATCCAGTACAAAAAGGAATAGAAATTGTAAGAATGAATATCCCTCACCTATTCTTAATTGTAAAGAAAACACATCCAGGTTTGTTTGTTTTTACCAATAAATGTGATATTAGTAAAAATTTTAGAGAAATACTCTTTGTTTACTTTTTTTTTTTTAATTTACAAACTCTTTTTTTGCTATCATCAAAATTCAGTGTTAAATTGCTTTCTCATTTTTACATCTGTTGAGATGACCATATGGTTTTAGATTTTTAGCCGAGTAGTATGGTGAGTTTAATTAGTTGATTTTCATTTTATTTCTTTTTTTGTCTTTTTGCTGGAATAGTTTTATTAGTAGTAGTATGTCCAGTTAGCCAGCATATAGTACATTATTAGTTTTTGATGTAGTGTTTAACAATTCATTAGTTGCATATAACACCCAATGCTCATCACCACACATGCCTTCCTTAATACCCATCACCTGGTTATCCCATTCCCCCAACACCCCTCTGTAAGCCTCAATTTGGTTCCCAGAGTCCAGAGTCTCCCTTTCTGATTTCTTCCCAAGCAATTTTCCTTCCCTTCCCCTATGGTTCTCCTTGCTATCACTTTATTGCATCTATGAATGAAACCATATGATAATTGCCTTTCTCTGCTTGACTTATTTCACTAAGTATAATCCTCTCCAGTTCCATCCATGTCAATGCAAATGGTGGATATCATCCTTTATTATGGCTGAATAATATTCCATTGTATATATGAACCACATCTTCTTTATCCAGTCATCTGTTGAAGGACATCTCAGGTCCTTCCACAATTTGGCTATTGTGGACATTGTTGGTAAAAACATAGGTGCATGTGCCCCTTCTTTTCCGTATGTCTGTATCTTTGGGGTAAATACCTAGTAGAACAATTGCTGGGTTGTAGGGTAGCTCTATTTTGAACTTCTTGAGGAACCTCCATACCCTTTTCCAGAGTGGCTCTACCAGATTGCATTCCCACCAACAGTGTAAGGGGGCTCCCCTTTGTCCACATCCTCACCAACATTTGTTGTTTTCTGTCTTGTTAATTTTGGTCATTT
The DNA here is from genome assembly GCF_022355385.1 of Mustela nigripes. Lineage (NCBI taxonomy): Eukaryota > Metazoa > Chordata > Mammalia > Carnivora > Mustelidae > Mustela > Mustela nigripes. The sequence goes on along the minus strand of NC_081557.1, from coordinate 254,129,220 downwards.
TGGCTGGTGTAGGTGAGACCACTGTGGTTTTGATTTGTATTTCCCTGATGCCAAGTGATATGAAGCATTTTTTCATGTGTCTGCTAGCCATCTGTATGTCATCTGAAGTATCTGTTCACATCTTCTGCCCATTTATTGACTGGATTATTCGTTTTTTGGGTGTGGAGTTTGAAAAGTTCTTTATAGATCTTGGATACCCCTCCTTTATCTGATAAGCCATTTGCAAATTTTTTAAAAATATTCTTAAAGATTTATTTATTTGAGAGAGAGAGAGGAGTCGGGGGAAGGGCCAAGGGAGAGGGGGTAAAAGAACTGCAAGCAGACTCCATGCTGAGCATGGAACTCAATGTGAGAGTTGATCCCATGACCCTGAAATGACAACCTGAGCCAAAACCAAGAGTTGGATGTTTAACCAACTGTGCCACCTGGGCAGCTATGAATTAATTGATTTTCAAATGTTAGAGCAATTTTTCTTAATGTTATTTTATTTATTTATTTGACAGAGAGAGAGAGATTACAAGTAGGCAGAGAGGCAGGCAGAGAGAGGGAAAATCAGGCTCCCTGCTGAGCAGAAAGCCTGAGGTGGGGCTCCATCCCAGGACCCTGAGATCATGACCTAAGCCAAAGGCAGAGGCTTAACCCACTGAGCAACCAGGTGCCCTATGAAGTAAAGTCCATTTTGTTGTGATTTGTTATCTGTTTAATATTTTCTTAGATTTGATTTGGTAAAATTTACATTTTCCTATATTCAATTTGCTATAATTTTATTAAGACTTTTTCTCTGCATTCATAAGTGGTATTGGTCTGTGGTTTTGTTTTATTATATTGTCTTTGTCTACTTTGTTATGTGGGTAATATCAGACTTATTATAAAATAAGTTAAGAGAAATCGCTCCACTCTTATTTCTGGAAGAAATTGTGTAGAAATTGTTTCTTTCATTTCTATAGAGGTGTGATGGAATTCGCTAGTAAAGCCATACTTTAAGGGATGTTTTTAACTACATATTAAAATTCCTGAATATATGTAGGGATAGCTTGGTTATTTAATACTTTTTGTGAGTGCTTTGGCATTTTGTATCTCTTAAGTAGTTTATTTACTTCCTTTAAGTTATCAAATATCTTGGCATAAGATTACTAGTGACATTCCTTTATTATCCCTTCAATTCTCAATATCTATAATCATAGCACCTCTTTGCTTCTAATATTGGAAATTTATAACTTCCTTCTTTTTTCTTGGTATGCCTGACTAATCCAGCTGGTTCACTGATGTTATTAATCTTTAAAACTGATTTTTATTCTCTTTTTTGTGTGTGTGTTTTAAGTCGTTGATTTCCACTCTGATACTTATTGTTTCTTTTATATTCCTTATATTGAACTTAAATTTCTTTTTAAAAGGGACCTTTTGATAATATTAGGTTGGAAATACTTCAGGGCATTCTTAGTTATCACGGTGATGTGTGAACGCTATTGTCTTGTAATGCACTGGTTCAGGAAAACTAATAATGCAACCTTCTATAAATTGAAGGATACTTCATTAAATAGTAACTAACCATCATTTCTTAGTACATGTTTATCAGATTGGAAGGTTCTTCTATTACTTAAGACACAGAGCAACACAGTTTGCTGGGAAAGATAAAGGTTTGGGTTACATGATTTATGTTACATGAAAAACACTAAACTGCGTGTGACAAGAGTCTCCAGAAATTATTGACAAAATAATCACCATGTGAGGTGACCAAAAATAAGTATCTGCTTTCTTAATCTTGGATTAAGTTTGTGCTATTTTTGATAATTTTCCAAAATATTAGAAAATGTTATTCATGTCAATATAATAAGGAAGAGCAAATATCAATTGTATAGAACAAATATCCATTTGTAAACCTCATAAAAGGACTAAAAGTAAATATTTTTAGTTCATTGTCTTGGTGAACTCATTCAAATATAATTTTAGACTCCCAGCATACTGAACTTGTTCCCATTTGATTGGTTTTGAAAACACTTTTATTTGTACAAAAAGCTATGTGTACAATCTAATACCACCTAAACCCTCAAAGGATTCTGTGTAACACAGCACTAAAAAGTACTGCATTGATACTGCCTATTTCTATGCAAAGTGAAAGAAAAATGGATCATTTGGAAGAAACTAATCTATACTTACTCCTAGGTTTAATTTTCTGAAGGCTAGATTGGATTTAAATTGACTGACATTTTCAGTTTATCCAACTGTTAGCAATATAAGGTTACAGATCACAAAAATAGTGTTTTCTTTAAAAGATAAGAAAACACATTTTATGAATCTTCTTAGAGTAAATATATTCCAAAAAGATGTTAATGACATTCTGTTATCTCAGAAAGAGTTTTTTAGATTTACAGCTATCATCTACTACCCTTTGTTTTCATCAACTTTCTGATTCCTAATAGGGGTAAGTACATGAAGGTTATTTTTGTTGTTGTTGTTGTTGTTGTTGTTTTATAAAATGTGTTTTAATCAGTTTATTTTAACCACTTAAAACATGAAATGAATGAGAATGGGAATGTTTCATCAGTAAAAAATTTGTTAAATCTTTCAATAAAATGTATTTGATACACACTCAACCACTGCAAAGAGATCTAGACTAAATTTAGGATGATTTAACCACCAGTCAATTCTGTCAAATTAATACACTAATAACTTGACAAAAATTAACTGATATTGATCCCTTTGATATTATCCACCAAAGTTAAAGAAATTAGAGTTAACCCATACTGATGCATTTTCATAACTAATGGAATAATTTAATGAATTACATTATGAATAAATTCATTATGAATGAAAAATTGTCATTACACTTATTTTCTGGGGAAAATGGCAGTTCACATTTTCTAATTTAATATACTTTTTCCCATAGAATTATTTTGCATTCTAGTCTGACTTAAAATCTCATCAGAGTTGATATATACTCTTTACTGAAAATGCATAATTCTTTAGACATTCTACAGAATCTCTTTACTGTTTGTTTTTTAAAGGAGCCACCTCATAGATAAAAGTAGAAAAGAAAATATAAAAAAACAAATAAGCAAATATACAACAGAAATAAAACTCACTTATCTAAACAGATTTTTAAGTGTAGATATTTTAATCATCAAGAACTGGTACAAGGCTTAGGTGTATTTTTCCTTCCATATATTTTTCTCCCAATAAAACCTTCCTTTACTTATCCCAGGGAGGTAAGGAGAAAAAAATGGCACAATTCATATTTAATAGGGTTTCATAAAAAGAAGAAAAATGTAAGGGTGCTTGGGTGACTCGGTTAAGTGTCTGACTCTTCATCTCAGTTCAGATCTTGTTCTCAGGATTGTGAGTTCAAGCCTTGCATTGGGCTCAATGATGGGTGTGGAGCCTACTTAAAAAAAAATACACACACACACACATATATGTGTACACACACACACATACACACACACATAGATAGATAAATAGATTTTTGTTTTCTTGGTGTGTGCTCAACAAGTGGTAATGGGAAAATTGGACAGCCTCATGTAGAAGAATGAAACTGGACCATTGTCTTATACCATACACAAAGCTGAACTTGAAATGGATGAAAAACCTAAATGTGATACAGGAATCCATCAAAATCCTAGAGAAGAACACATGCAGCAATCTCTTTTGGCCATAGCAACTTCTTGCTAGACATGTCTCCAAAGGCAAGGGAAACAAAAGCAAAAATGGAACTTCATCAAGATAAAAAGCTTCTGTACAGCAATGGAAACAGTCAACAAAACTAATAGGCAGTCTACGAAATGGGAGAAGATATTTGCAAATGACAAATCAGGTAGAGGGATAGTATCCAAAATCTATAAAGAACTCACTCAACACCAAAAAAAACAACCCCAATTAATTCAGTCAATAAATGGACAGGAGACATGAACAGACATTTCTCCAAAGAGGATATACAAATGGCAACAGACACATGAAAAAATGCTCCATATCACTTGGCATCAGGGAAATACAAATCAAAACCACAGTGAGATACCACCTCACACCAGTCAGAATGGCTAAAATTAACAAGTGAGGATACGACAGATGTTGGCAAGGATGAGGGGAAAGGGGAACCCCCTTACACTGTTGGTGGGAATGCAAGCTAGTACAGCCACTCTGGGAAGTGGTATGGAGGTTCCTCAAGAAGTTAAAAATAGAGCTACCTTTAAACCCAGAAATTGTACTACTAGGTATTTACCCAAAGACACAAATATAGTGATCTGAAAGGGTACCTGAACCCCAATATTTATAGCAGGAGTGTCCACAATAGCTAAACTGTGGAAAGAGCTGAGATACCAACTATTTTTTTATTATTATTTTTCATGAGAATGAACGAAATATGAGTAGAAACTTCCAGTGGCTCTCCTTAAAAAGGTTATTCAACCTTAGTCTTATTTTATTTTATAAAGTGGTGGTGAGTGAAGACAAGCTCAGTTAAAATTAGCCTATAAGAAAAACTTGTTGCCTGAATATCTTTTACCTCTGAATGTAGTTTTTATCATTTTGAGATAAAAACAATGCAATTACCTAGTTAAGGGAAAATCATAGTGATATAAGAAATGATATTTAAAAAGGAAAAATGAAAAATTAAATGTCACCCAGAATGTTTAATGGGACAATTTATGGAGTAAAATATAGAATATATAGACTCAAAAACTTCTAAAGATTTTAATTCTGGACTGGGAGTGGAATGGAGAAAACTTTTTACTTCCCTAAAATACAAAAAAAAAAAAAATTGATTCCAGATAATTCTATTATTCACATAGTTTTGATCACTTTTCAAAATTAAAAAAAAATGAGAGAGAGGGCGCCTGGGTGGCCCAGTGGGTTAAAGCCTCTGCTTTCAGCTCAGGTCATGATCCCAGGGTCCTGGGATTGAGCCCCGCATCCGGCTCTCTGCTCAGCAAAGAGCCTGCCTCCTCCTCTCTCTCTGCCTGCCTCCCTGTCTACTTGTGATCTCTGTCTGTCAAATAAATAAATAAAACCTTAAAAGAGAGAGAGAGAGAGAGAGAGAAAGCTCTGTCACAAACACAATTATGTATAAATATAGATACGGCTGTAGACTTATAGATATGTAGGTACAGATATAATTTTCAGATTCTCCAAATCGCTAAAACAAGGAACTTTGCTGTATCGCATAACTTTTGCTAAATCATCACAATATTTATGGATTTTAAAAAACATCAGTATAGTTAACAAGAAAGTTTTAAAAGTTAATCTTACTTATGTATCTTGAGAAAGATTCTAAACCTTAAGCTTTATCCCTTATTTTCTGTAGACAGGTTACTGTACTTAGTACTCTCCTTCCTCTAACCATCTGTAACTTTTAAGTTGAGAATCCATGAACATTTGGTATGTCCTAAAGCATTGTGTGCCTTTTCCCCAGAGCTCTCTTTTACAGTACTATTACAGGAGAGATTATCATGCTCCCCTCGATGAAAGCAGAAAACAAAAATCTCTGCTCAAATTTTTGAATCAGACTTATTATTGCTACTGTGTCACAGTTTGCCCTTATATTAGATTTCAACCAAATTCAATTACACAGTATGCTTCTTGCTGCCATGGGATGAATGGCAGGACAAAGATGAATGAACACAACTGCTGCAATTGATTGATCCCAACATGCCTGCAGGTTGATTAATGTGTCTAGGAGCAAAATGAAAAATAGTATTCATCTGTAACTACTGGTCAATTTTTAAATTAACTGAAAATTTCATGAAATATCATTCATTTAATAGAATTTTCTTTAATATTTTGAGAATACCAAACAAATGTATAGAACTACTTTTTTCTTAGATACTTTAAAGCAAGTATATTTGTCTCAGATACTTGAATTTCTAATATTAATAACATTTATTTGTTACAGAATAATAAATAATATGTATAATGATAATGAAGATATAAGTAAAATTCAAAGGAATAAATGACAATATATGTGAATTGGGAAGTAAATATTTTATTTAGTAAAATAAAATTTGGAAGTATTTTTACATATACAACTTGTTATTAATGAGTATTGCTGAAATTAAAATGGCAAACAGTGTTATATTAAATATTATAATTTTATATAATTTGTACTTATGTATAGCATGGTGATAGTAACTATAATTCTTTGATATTCCAGGGATTATAATATGCATGATCATGGAATTCAAAAGATTTTTATAAAGGCTGATATGAAGATCATGATATGAAGGTTGATGTGATAGAGTAATCAGTAAGTCTTTAAATCATATGTTAGAAGTCTAATCCACTAAGGATTAAAAGCAGATAATGGAGACACCTGGGTGGCTCAGTAATTAAGCATCTGCCTTCAGCTCAGGTCATGATCCCAGTGGGATCCAGCACCGAATTGGGCTCCTTGCTCAGTGGGAGGTCTGCTTTTCCCTTCCCAATCCCTGGCTTGTATTTCCTATCCGTGTCTTTCTCTGTCAAATAAATAAATAAATAAATAAATAAATATATTTTTTTAAAAAAGTGGAAAATGGGTTTTTTTATAATAAATGATAAGAAGTTGAAGGATATTAGTTTAAATTTGGCATTGCATGTCAACATTTTGGTCAAAGAACTAGGTGCTTCAGGGACATCCAGATGGCTTAGTTGATTAAGCATCTGCCTTCAGTTCAGGTCATGATCCTAGGGTCCTGGGATCGAGTCTTGCATTGGGGTCCTTGCTCAGCAGGGAAACTGCAACTTCCCCTGCTTGTGTGCATGCTCTCTTTTTCTCTCTCTCTCTGACAGAAAAATAAACTCTAAAAAAAATAAAAAAAGTCCTTTAGTCATTAATGTATAAATTTATTCTCATGTTGTTGGAATATTCTATATATTTAGGCCTTATATCAAAATTCTGGCCAGAATAGTTCAGAGAGACCCAAACGGTATTCTGAATCTTTCCTTCTTTTTCTTTGGGAAGCTAAACTGTCCCCAGGTCCCTAACTCAGGCCTAAGGATTTCCACATATTGGTGAAGACAGTAAAATAAACTTAGGCATGTTTTTAAGTGATAAGTTATGAATATGCTGCATGACAATCTGGTTTGTGAGGGCGTTGGGAATTTTTTTTTTGCTTTGACAATTAATTAACAAATATATTTTATTGTTAGTTTTACAGGAGTTTCATCTCACAGTGCAATAACCCTGATATACTTTAAAAAATTGTTATGAAGTCTCATTTCTATTCCAATGCTTCTCTTACAGAAGTGACTAGTGTATGAGTTATGGGATCTGCAACAATCAAACTTATAATTTATCCATATCTCTATTAGTGGAAGCAGGGTCCCCAAAGGCCTCTGCTTAAAGCTATTTTGCATTATAATCAGATGGCACTTTGATAAAATTGACATCCTAGCTTCTTATTAAGAATTTATGTGACACATGACCATATCCAATTTGTGGATATGATATAACAGAAAAAAGTAACTTCACGTGCAAAAATTCAGCCTTTGGCTTTCCATGTAAGCATAGCATGCACTGATTTCTAATATTTTGGGGAAATATTTTCACACATGAATCTGATTCCATTTTCTTTCCTTTTTCTTAATAAAGCTAGTTTCATCATTTTAAGGCAAGTGTCAAGAGTATTATGTCTTAATTCATAAGAATATCTACATGGAACAAAAATGCTAAAAAAAAGCTCTTTTCAACCCACTAATAAATGAAAATTGATTCTACTTCTGTTCTCAGTAAAGTATGTCTTAGCACAAAGGATTTCAACAAATACAAGTTTTGAGAAATTAATTTCGAGATAGTAAAGTTATAATGTAAATAGTTAAGAAAATACTAATATATCTTTTATGTTCCTGATTTTTGCTTTTCCATTTGTCTTGTCCCTTTGCCTGCTCTTTTTCTTTCTTTCTTTCTTCTTCTTCTTCTTCTTCTTCTTCTCCTTCTTCTTCTTCTTCTTCTTCTTCTTCTTCTTCTTCTTCTTCTTCTTCTTCTTCTTCTTCTTCTTCTTCTTTTTCTTCTTCTTCTTCTTCTTTTTGGTATGCTAAATTTGAAGGAAAATTCTTTTCCAAAATAAGTTCTTCATTCTTGATCATTTTAAAATTATACTTAATTTTTTTAAAGATTTTATTTATTTATTTTTCAGAGAGAGAGAGAGCACAAGCAGGAAGAGTGGCAGGCAGAGGCAAAGAGAGAAGCAGACTGTCCAGTGAGCAAGAAGCCTAATGTGGGACTTGATCCCAGGATCCTGGGACCACGACCAGAGCTGAAGGCACCGCTTAATGAACTGAGCCACCCAAGTGTCCCTAGGTTATACTTCCTGTATGATTTATTTTGAATATACTAAATTGTGTTCTGATAAAAATATGTGTAATTCAGTGTTGTTTTTAAGTCACAGTTCTATTCATATTTGATGTGAAATCTTGAAATTTTTATAATTACTGTGGTTGAACTGGGGATGTATTTATGTTTTGCTTTTTTTTTCCCAAGTAAAGAATGAGTAAAAAAAAAATCGACTTTATCTGTAAATAGTGTTATTTTAGTGTAGATTTTTAGATTTGCATGGTTATGATCCAATTGGAAAACACAAATGAATTAAAAAATAGGTCCTTCATTGTTTTATTATTACATCCATTTTTTTCAGTTTAGAGTTTAATTGCATATAATTTCATATTTATTATTAGCGGAGGTTAAATACTTTCTTGCATTAAGGACACAAGATCTAAGGAATATTTGACGAATATCTTCATCTCTATTGGTTGGGAGGAGGAGGTGAAAAGGGAGAAAGAGCTGCCCAGTGCATGACTTCTACTTCTATACTTTTCAAAATAGAATAGCTTAAGAGAGAAAGAATTTCACTATTAGGTTAATCTTTCCTGGAAATTAGGCGAAACAAACACATGAAATTTGATGGGACTTTCTCTGCTTAAAGTTGTCATTTTGATGGTATAATCATGTCATCTTTGAGAAAGTGAATGCCATTGCCTAAATTTTCTGTTTTCAGAGTGCCAAATAAATAGTGGAATGCTAAAGCTAGTTTTATTTTTTTTTAATAAGGTAGCTATACTAAAATATAATTTTAAAACCTTTAAAATTCAACATTTAATTTTTAATATAAAAGAAAACAAATTATTGCCTAACATCAATAAAGTGTTTCTGATATCCTTCCTTCAACCAAACATGTTTCCCAGGAATATTAAGTATCTTTGTCATGGATTCTTTATTCTTGGGACATTTATGGACCATCTTCTCAGAATAATATTTTTTTTAATATCTAAAATAGAGCTACACTAATTCTTTTGAAATAGTCATCTGGGTGTTTGGGTGGCCCAGTAGGTTAAACTTCTGCTTTTGGCTCAGGTCATGATCTCAGGGTCCTGGGATGGAGCCCCACATTGGGCTCTCTGCTTAGCAGGGAATCTGCTTACCCCTCTTTCTCTGCCTTCACCCCTGCCTACTTATGATCTCTCTCACTGTCAAATAAGTAAATAAAATCTTTTAAAAAATAGTCATCTATCTCTCCATTGACTTATGGATTAGATGATCTATCTATCATCTATCTATCTATCATATCATCTATCTATCCTTCTCTATTAAAACAGTACTTAGAACAATCTAGTAACTTATTAGTAGTTATAACCATCGCAAACCAGGGACTTTACACACATTTCAAAATCTCTTTAAAAACCCAAACAACTATAATTTGCTAAGACATTATCTTGGATGTTTAATGGTAATAAAGTCAAAGATAACTACTAATACTAATATGGTTTCTTGCTTATATTTATAAAGAAAATACTAATTTTCACTTAAACATTAGTAAAAATAAAGTGTAATTATTTTTTTCATCCAAGATAATGGGCCAACTTGCTACCTATGAATTTTTTTTTACCCACCTAAGTTGTATGCTTTTATTGAAGTTCTTTATTTTGTAAAAGGCATTTTTTCAGTTATATTGGTTACAATATCTAGAATGTCATTTGAAATTTTTTATTAGAGTTGTCATCTCTCTCCTTACATTAGAATCTGTTTTTCCATATTATGTATTTTTTACATTAGAGCTCTTAGCATATTAATCAAAGTTGTTTTAAATTCCTGGTCTGGTATTTTCCTATGGACTCTTTTTTTTAACTGATGTCTGTGGATCATGTCTTAAGAATTAGTAACTATACCGAGTACTTGATATTTCACTGTGAGAGAAGTCTCTGCCATTCTGGCAGGTAATTCTTATTCTAGAAATGTTTATCATCTAGCAGGAAAAAAAAGGAATGAAATAAAAAAACAATGAAATATTCTGATCAATGTGATAAATAACAAATACTAGAGGCATGTGTTAAAAGGTACTATGGAAACATATGAAAGATCTTTCAAGAAAGTTATAGTAAACAAAACATGATGGCATTTATGATAATCTCATAAATACGAAGAAGTCCATAGTACAGTGTTGAAAGAGACACAAATCCAGATCTAGGCAATAATAACGTCTAAAGATCTAGAAGCATGACAATATTATATTGCATATTTTATGCTGATTATTGTTTCTCTACTGTGTTTTTTTCTGTATCATCAGATGAATCTACTCTTAGATTTTTTTTTTGATCTGCAAGAAAGAAAAAAAATCAACATGTGATGTTTATTATGTAATAGATTTAAATATCCATGTCTGCTATATTCAGACAATTTCAGAAAGACACCCCCCCCTTATCATTATAGCATGCCAGGAATGGCCACCAATCCCTGTACTGATGCATAAAAATTACTCAAAATTTTGCTGTGAAAGGGAGGAAGAGGCAAGGGGGTCAATGCTCAAAGATGGAGACTCTTTGCTCTTCTTTGCTCCCTCTTTTATTGGTCCTACAGGAAAGCTACAAATCCTTATCACTGTTTCTCAAGTATGTGATGTGTGACAAGGGGTCTTACAGGAACTAGGAGGATCTATTTAAGGAAAAGATACAAAATGCTAATCTGCATGTTCTCTGAGTTCCACTAAACATAACCTAAGGGAGAATGCAGACATCTCTTAGATCATAGGGTGGCTGTTTGGGCCAAGGGAGCTTCAGGAAGGCAGTTCCCTGAGGCATTCCAATAGCAGAGTGATCATGCAGGCCTCTGCATACCAAAGGCCTATGCCCTTCTCTGAAACCTCCCTTACCCCCAGTGGCCTCTGTGTTACATTTTAGCAAGCCAGGTATTATGGAAGATTTTATGCTCTACATTAACCCCAACAATAAAGAATTCCACTTTCAGGTATGGTGGACTAGATTGTATGAAACAAATTTGTTCTTCAAGGTTACGGAGGCCTTGATCTATTGATGGAGAGCCCAGAGAGATACAAACCAAAGGGATGAGCTAACACTTAGCATTCATTTTCCTCTTGAGGAAATGGCCAATCCAAAAAGATACAACTGAATTTTAGGAATATAAGAAAAATTCACTAATGAGAACTTGCAAGTTAAGCAGAGCTTTCCTGAGTTCTGTGGAGCAAACAGTGAAATTGGAGTTTAGAATTATCAGTTAGGAGGACACTGGTTACGTGTAGCATGTCTCTTCTTTGACACCCTTCAAAAACGTGTACTATATTGGTAAGTGTGAATGAGAAACAGACGTGTCCTTACATACAGCAAAACCAAGCTCCAATGAGAGCTCAGTACAAACTTGTTAACTTGTTTAAGGTGACCAGGCATAATTTAAGTACCTTCCAAAGGCAATATTAAGTTTTTTTCTGAAGAAGATAACCTCAGCAATGCCATAAATCATGCTTGAGTTTTTCTTGGAAACCAAAAAAAAAAAAAAAAGACATAGCATTCAATAAAAAATAAGATTTTCAGAATGATAGAATAAGAACAATTCAAATGATAGAGCAGTAGAATGAAATAGAGATGTGATTGATGAATAAGATTTATGGTTTAAAATAACTGATTACTATAAATAGCAATATAGGGGTTCACAAGGAGTCTGTAAAGGAGATAAGACAATAGGATGAAATAATGGTTAAAGAAATAATGGTGAAAAATTACCAAAATTGACACATGACTTTATACCCAGCTTTTGGAACCTTTACAAAGTACAACAATGTGGGACACCTGGGTGGCTCAGTGGGTTAAGCCTCTGCCTTCAGCTCAGGTCATGATCCCAGGGTTCTAGGATGGAGCCCCACATTAAGCTCTCTGCTCAGCAGGGAGCCTGCTTCTTCCCAGCTCTCTCTACCTGCCTCTCTGCCTACTTGTGATCTGTCTGTCAAATAAATAAATAAAATCTTTTTAAAACAGTGCAAAAATGTAATAGAAATACATCTGGCATATTATATGAAAATTGATGAACTAGAAAAAGTGAAATTTTAAAAGTACCTAGAAAGCAAAGATAATGTAAGAATGGTAGTTGACTACCTGTAAAAATAATAGAAATGAGAAATAATAGAAAACTCTCAAATTATATCATCAAAATGTTGAAAAAAGGAATATTGCCAACATGGAACTCTAAACCAGGCAGAACTACTCTTCATATAAAAGGGAAAATAAATACATGTTTAGAAAAAAAAAAAAATCTAAAGAAATGTGTAACTGGTAAAACATGATAATGGAAAAGGAAAAACTTTTTTTTTAGGTCAAATGAAAATTATTCCCTGTTGATGCATAGAAATAAAAGGTTAAATGTGGTATGTTTAAATTAATGTAGAGTCTACACTAGTAGTCATATCTTTTCTCTTTTTTTTGAGTTTTTATTTAAATAATAGTTAACATATTAGATAATATTGGCTTCAGGAGTAGAATTTAGTGATTCATTACTTATATATAACACCCATTGCTCATCACAAGTGTCCTCCTTAATACCCATTTAGCAGCAATCTCCACCCACCCTCTCCATTCAACTCTCAGGTTGTTCTCTATAGTTGAGAGTTTCTTTCATGGTTTGCTTTCTCTCTCTCTCTCTCTCTCTTTTTTACCTTTGCCTAAGTTCATTTGCTTTGTTTCTTAAATTCCACATATGAGTCAAATCATTTGATATTTATTTTTCACAGTGCCTTATTTTGGTTAGCATAATGCACTGCACTCTAGCTCCAACCATTGAAACAACAAATGTTGTTTCAAATGTTAAGATTTCATTCTTTTTGATGACTGAGTAATATTCCTGTGTGTGTGTGTGTGTGTGTGTGTGTGTGTGTGTTTGTATACACACCTCTTATTTATCCATTCAGCAGTCAATGGACACTTGGCTCTTTCCAAAATTTGGCTCTAGTTGGAAATGCCGTTATAAACGTTGGGGTGCATGTGCCCCTTTGAATCACTATTTTTGTATCCTTAGGATAAATACCCAGTAGTGCAATTGCTGGGTTGTAAGATAGATATATTTTCCTACCCCTGTCCCTCTGGCAACCCTCAGTATGTTTTCTGAGATTAAGAGTCTCTTATGCCTTGTCTCCCTCCCAATTCCATCTTGATTCATTTTTTCCTTCACTACCTTCCAACCCCCCCCAACTTTGCCTCTCAACTTCCTCATATCAGAGAGATCATATAATAATTGCCTTTCTCTTATTGACTTATTTTGCTCAGCATAATAACCTCTAATTCCATCCACATTGTCACAAATGGCAAGATTTCATTTCTTTTGATGGCTGCATAGTATTCCATTGTGTATATATACCATATCTTCTTTATCCACTCATCTGTTGATGAACATCTAGGTTCTTTCCATAGTTTGGCTATTGCGGACATTGCTGCTATAAACATTTGGGTGCATGTGCCCCTTTGGATCACTGCTTTTGTATCTTTAGGGTAAATACCCAGTAGTGCGATTGCTGGGTTGTACGGTAGCTCTATTTTTCAACTTTTTGAGGAACCTCCATGCTATTTTCCAGAGGGGCTGCACCAGTTTGCATTCCCACCAACAGTATAAGAGGGTTCCCCTTTCTCCACATTCTCACCAACATCTGTTGTTTCCTGTGCTGTTAGTTTTAGCCATTCTGACAGGTATGAGATGATATCTCATTGTGATTTTAGTTTGTATTCCCTGATAATGAATGACAACATTGAGCATCTTTTCATGTGTCTGTTGGTCATCAGGATGTCTTCTCTCAAAAAATATCTGTTCATATCTTCTGCCCATTTCTGAACTGGGTTATTTGTTTTTTGGGTGTTGAATTTCATAAGTTCTTTATATATTTTGAGTACTAACCTTTCGTTTGATATATCATTTGCTAATATCTTCTCTCATTCCATAGGTTTCTTTTTAGTTTTATTGATTGTTTACTTCACTGTGCAGAAGATTTTTATCTTGATAAGTCCCAATACTTTATTTTTGCTTCTGTTTCCCTTGCTTCTGGGGACCTGACTAGTAAAAAGTTGTGATACCCAGTGTTAAAAAGAGTACTGCCTGTGTTCTCCTCCAGGATTTTTATGGTTTCAGCTCTCACATTTAAGACTTCCATCCATTTTGAATATATTTTTGTGTATGGGGTAAGAGAGTGGTCCAGATTCATTCTTTCTTTCTTTCTTTCTTTTTTTCTTTCTTTCTTTCTTTCTTTCTTTCTTCCATGTCTCTGTCCTTTTTGCTGAACGCCATTTGTTGAAGATACCTTTTTTTCCTATTGCATATTCTTTCCTGCTTTGTTGAAGATTAGTTGACCATATAGTTCTGGATTCATTTCTGGACTTTCTGTTCTATCCCATTCATCTCTGTGTTTAATTTTGTTCCAGAACTATACTATCTTGTTAACTACAACTTTGTAATATAGCTTGCAGTCCAGAATTGTGATGCCTCTAGCTTTGCTTTGCTTTTTCAAGATTGTATTGGCTAATCAGTGTCTTTTGTGGTTCCATACAAGTTTTAGTATTGTTTTTTCTAGCTTTGTGAAAAATGCCGGTGTTATTTTGATATGAGTTGCATTGAATGTGTAAATTGCTTTGAGTAGTATAGAAATTTTAACAATATTTATTCTTCCAATCCATGAGCATGAAATATTTTTCCATTTGTTTGTGTTCTCTTCAATTTTTTTCATAAATATTGTATAGCTTTCAAAGTACAGATCTTTTACCTCTTTGGTTAAGATAAGTTCTAGGTATCTTATTATTTTTGATGCACTTGTAAATGGGATTGATTTCTTGATTTCTATTTCTGTTGCTTCATTATTGGTGTGTAAAAATGCAACAGATTTCTGTATGTTGATTTGTATCCTGTGACTTTGCTGAATTTGTGTTTCGGTTCTAGCAATTTTTCAGTGGAGTCTTTTGGATTTTCCACCCAGAGATTATGCTGTCTGAATAGTGAAAATTTGACTTCTTTCTTGCTGATCTGGATATCTTTTATTTCTTTGTATTGTCTGATTGGTGAGGCTATGACTTACAGTACTATGTTAAATAATCACTGTCTTGCTCCTGACTGTAGAGGAAAAGCTCTCATTTTTTTTTCCCAATAAATAATGATATTAACTGTGGGTCTTTCTTATATGGTCTTTATGATATTGAGGTATGTTCCATCTACCCACAATTTAAGGGTATTTATCAAGAATGGATGCTGTAGTTTTTCAAATGCTTTATCTGCATCTATTGAGAAGATCATATGGAGTGTATCTTTAATTCATTAATATGGTGTATCAAGGTGATTGATTTAGAGGTATTGGACCACCCCTGCAGGCCAGGAATAAATCCCACTTGATCATGGTGACTAATTATTGTACCGTACTGTTGGAATTGATTTGCTAGTGTCTTGTTGAGAAATGTTGCATCCATGCTCATCAGGGATATTGTCCTGTAATTCTTTTTGTGGAATATTTGTCTGGTTTTGGAATCCAGATAATGCTGGTGTTGTAGAAATAGTGTTATTTCTTCTTATTTCTGTTTTTGGAACAGTTTGAGAAGAACTGTTATTTTAACTCTTCTTCAAATGCCTGGTAGAATTCCTCTGAGAAGCCCTCTGTCCCTGGACTTTTGCTTATTGGGGAATTTTTGATTACTGGTTCAATTTCTTTATTTTTTTAAATTTATTTTAAACTTTTTTTTAAGATTTTATTTATTTTACAGAAATCAGAAGTAGGCAGAGAGGCAGGCAGAGAGAGAGGAAGAAGCAGGCTCCCCGCTGAGCAGAGAGCCTAATGTGGGGCTCAATCCCAGGACCCTGAGATCATGACCTGAGCTGAAGGCAGAGGCTTAACCCACTGAGCCACCCAGGTGCCCCTCTGATTCAGTTTCTTAGATTGCTATAGATCTGTTCAAATTTTCTACTTCTTCCTGTTCCTGTTTCAATAGTATGTTTGCTTCTAGGAAATTATCCATTTATTCCAGATTGCCCAAATTGTTGGCATATAATTTTTCATAATGGTCATAGCATGTGTGTTTGTTTGTTTCTCATTCTGACACACTATGTATTTTGGTTGGAACACTTAATCCTTTTACATTCAGAGTAATTATTGATAAAGAATGAATTTTGTGCTATTGTATTACCTGTGCAAAGTCCTTGTTTCTATAGATTTTCTCTGTTCCTTTCCAGTCTTTTTTGTTTTTAGTTTTTATTGCCCACTAGAAGAGTCCCCTTTAATATTTTTTGAAGGGCTATTTCAGTGGTCATGAACTCTTAAGTTTTTGTTTGCCTGGGAAACTCTATATTTCTCCTTCTATTCTGAATACCAGCCTTGCAGGATAAAGTACTCTTGGCTGCATATTTTTATTTTCCATTCAGCAAAGTGAATAATCATGTCACTTTCTCTTGGCCTGCCAGGTTTATGTGGAGAGATTTGCTGTAAACTGGATTTATATTCCCTTGTAGGTTAGGGATTCCTTTCCCCTTGCCAGTTTTAGGATTCTTTTTTTATTTCTGTATTTTACAAATTTTACTACTCTATGTCTTGTTATAGGCTGCCTTTTGCTGATTTTGATGGTAGTTCTCTGTGCCTCCTAGATTTGGAGGACTGCTTCTTTTCCCAGATTAGAGAGGTTTTTCAACTATAAGTTCCTTATAGTTGAAACTTTCTTCCCCTGACTCTTCTTCTGGAATTCTCCTTATAACAATGTTACCATGCTCTATGGAGTTGCTGAGTTCCTTAAGTCTACCTTCGTGATCCAATATTTTTCTTTCCCTCTTTTTTTTTTTCAGCTTCATTATTTTCCATAATTTTATCATTATTATCATTTATTTGGTCCTCTGATTCTTCCATCTTTCTAGTCATTACATCCAGTTGATTTTGTATCTTGGCAAAGCATTTTTTTTATTTTAACCTGACTAGTATTTAGGTCTTTTATCTCTACCATAAGGAACTTCCTAGTATCTTCTATGTTTTTGTCAAGCTCAGCCAGTATCCTTTAAATTGTTTTAAATTTTTGTTCAGGCATATAACTTTTATATGTTTTGATTAGATGTCTGGCTATGACCGCTTCTTGATCTTACTTTGGTCTTAGCATGTTTTCTAGATATCTCTTTTCTCTGTTACAAAGATGTATTATGTTCCTGCTCCTGAGAGTAATGGTTATATTAAGAAGAGGTCATATACTGTCCTGAGCCTGGTGCTTCAGGAAGGGTATTTAGTGTATGCTGTGTGCACCCTACTCATGTTTTGGTTGCTCTTTCCCTCAGGTCATTCCTCTACAGAGTTTTTCCTTGCCTGCAGTAGGGAGTCTTTGGACTTTGCCCAGTGCATAGTAAGTTTTAACTAGGTGTGTTTTGGTCTGCTTGTTAAAGAAGACTAGATCCTATTTCCCCTAGAGCTGAAGATTTGCACCACTCTATGGTCAATAGACTTGATGTTTATAAGGAATTTGTGCTGGTTTTCTTAGTGATGGACCCAGGTCTGCTCAGGCTCTCAGCCACACTTGTCCTTAGAAAGAAAAAAGCAGAACAAAACAAAAAACCTTCAGAACACAGGTGAGCAAGGCCAGGTGTAATGAGCTCAATCCTCCACTGTACGTTGTACCTCTTTCTGACATCCACCTGAGCTGATGGGAGGGATGAAAAATGGTCCCCAGAGAGGGAAGTTCTCAGCTGCCACTGTTCAGGAAGCCCTCACAGAATAGCAAACAATCTACTTTTCTTGTGTCCCAGGCTTCCATCAGACCCCTGTCTTCACCCATCCTTGTCTAAGCCATCTGCCCACCTGGTAGCATTGTGCTCCCGTGTTTAATCTCAGGTACATAGCTGAATTTAAAAACTCCAAATTTTGATGCAAAAAGTATAGGGGTACATGTATCCCTTTGAAGTAGTGCATTGTTTACAATTTACAGTAGCCAAGATATGGAAGCATCAACTGATCTCTCTCTCTCTCTCTCACACACACACACACACACACAGGAATATGATACAGACATTTAATTATAGAGAACAAACTGATGATTCAAACTGATGATTGACAGGGATGGGGTGGGGGATGGGTTCAATAGGTTTTGGAGATTAAAGAGTGCTTTTTTCATGATGACCACAGAGTGACATATGGAAGTGTTGAATTACTATATTGTACATCTGAAATGAAAATAACACTATATGTTAACTAACTGTAATTAAAATAAAAACTTAAAAAGAGCACCTGGGTGGCTCAGTTGGTTAAGTGACTGCCTTTGGCTCAGGTCATGATCCTGGAGTCCTGGGATTGAGTCCCACATCAGCATCCCTGCTCGACTTCTCGCTCTGACCTCTCTCCTCTCATGCTCTCTCTCCCTCATTCCCTCTTTCTTTCCTAAATAAATAAATAAAATTGTTAAAAAAAAAAAAGATCTTGCATATTGTAATCTATCATTATACATACTATATATATTATATTATGACATTATTGAAACACAGTAAATCATTATAAATAAATAAATAAATAAATAAATAAATAAAATAGACACTCCAAATTTTAGGGACCCAGTGCTGTGCAGCTCTGCACTTATCCTCAGACAGACGGTCTTACAGAGCTGTGGCTATGCTGGTTTGTTCCAGAAAAGCATTCCCATGATGACACAGAGGCTCAGAGTGTATGGTAAAATGCAGCCAAAATCTAGTTTCCATGTTAGCTGCCCACAGCAGGTGCCTCTGCTGCTATGCTAATTAAGCAGACAGCTCAATGGCATCTGTTGGCTCTTTTATCCCCTGAGTGGCAATACCACCTCTCTCAAATGTACTCCAAGAAGAGGATCTGTCTCTCGCTGTGTGACCCAGGGGGTCCTCAGACCATGCTGTCTGCTCCTGAGTCTCTATCTACCTCCACAAGAACACCATTACATACTCCAGGCTTGACACTGGCAATGGTACAGACTTCTAAAACTTCAGATTTCATGTTTCATTGCTTCTAAAAACCTGTGATAATCAGCTCTTCTTTTTTTCTGGTCAGTGATTTCGTGGAAGTGTTTTTCTTAGGCACTCATCTGCAGGATGCCTCTGTCTTTCTCCCTCTTTCTCTCTCCTGTCTCCATGATTAGGGCTCCCTTCCCCCCACAGCAATCATGATTTTTTCCTCCCCCAAATCACTTCTCCTTCTACCTTACACGATGTAGCTGCTTTTGTCCCCCTAGTTGTGCAGTTTGTTCTCTCATCCCTCAGATTGATTTCTTCGGTGTTCAGAATGATTTGATATTTACCTAGCTGTGTTCCAAGGGTGAGGTAAGTATAGAGTCCCCCTACTACTCCACCATCTTAATTCTTCAGTTGTTAGCCCTAATACCTTGGGAAATTTAAATATATGTAGGAATAAAAGAAAACACCAATATCAGAAAAAGGAGAAATAAATAAGAGGTAACATTGAATTTCTTACATTGACCAGTAGGTAATAAAATAATTATGATTAGGATGCGTGCAGAAATCTCTAGGGTAATTATTAAAATAATAATAAAATAATATAGGGTTAGCTAGTTAAGAGGTATATGTAAAATAATACAAAAAAAAATAGTTTAATAGATGACCAAAAGGAGAGGCAAAGAAATTGATAAGTGTTACAACTAGAACATAAATAGCAAGAGTGGAAAAACTAGAACATAAGTGGAACAATTAGAACATAAAAGGCAAGAACTTAAAAATCCAAATGTGTCAACAATTGCATTGTATTGTAAAACAAAACAAAGCAAAAACAAACAAACAACCCCCCACCCAAACCACACAAATAATTCCATTAAGAAATCAAATGGTTGGGGCGCCTGGGTGGCTCAGTGGATTAAGCCGCTGCCTTTGGCTCAGGCCATGATCTCGGTGTCCTGGGATCGAGCCCCACATCAGGCCCTCTGCTCAGCAGGGAGCCTGCTTCCCCCTCTGTCTCTGCCTGCCTCTCTGCCTACTTGTGATCTCTCTCTCTGTCAAATAAAATAAATAAAATCTTTAAAAAAAAAAAATTAAAAAAAAAAAAAAGAAATCAAATGGTTGAGATTATAGGGGGTTAAAAAAACAAAAACAAAAACAAAAAATCACTGCCTATTACCTTTAAAAAAGCACAAATTAAAAATAAGAACACAAAATTTTAGAAGTAAAAGGACAAAATATATGTCATATAAACATTGGCTAAAGAGAGCTGCTGTAACTTTTTCCACAAGAGAAAAGTAGAATATAGTATGTGTGTGTGCAGGACTGAGTTGGATTTATCCAGAAATAAGGGTTATTTTAATGTTCAAAATAAATCAGTGCAATAGATATCAAATGATTATTAAATAATTGCAAAAAAAAGCATTTGATGTTATTAGAAACACTTAGCAAACTATAAAGTGAAAAGAAATTGCTTAATCTATAAAGCACATCTAAAAAGCTCTCCAGCAAATTGGAATTAAGAAAAAGATTACCAGGGGCAACTGGGTTACTCAGTCATTAACCATCTACGTTCGGCTTAGGTTATGACCTCAGGGTCCTAGGATGGAGCCCCGCATCAAGCTCCCTGTTCAGTAAGGAGTCTGCTTCTCCCTCTCTTTCTATCTCTTACCCCCAACTTGTTCTCTCTCTCTCAATTGCTCTCTCTCTCTCTCTCTCTCATGCTCTCTATTTCAAATAAATAAAATATTAAAAAAAAAAAAAAGATTTCCATTATCACCATCTCAATGTAACATTGGGAAGAAGTAAATTGGCAATAAAATAAGATAAAATAAAATTAAATGCATAAGAAATAGAAATAAACTACTTTTATTTATAAATGGTGTGATTTTATATGTATGAATATACTTTAAGTTTTCTAGCTTATGATTTCTCCTCCTCAAGGTCTAGGCTTTCTTTTTTTTTTTTTTTTTTTGGTTTTTATTTTTATTTATTCCACAGAGAGAGATCGTAAGTAGGCAGAGAGAGGGGGAAGCAGGCTCCCCACTGTGCAGAGAACTCAACACAGGGCTCCATTCCAGGACCCTGAGACCATGACCTGAGCTGAAGGCAGAGGTTTAACCTACTGAGCCACCCAGGTGACCCTAGGCTTTCTGAATCACTCCTCTTCCATTAACCTCAGCCTCATTTTTAGCTATATTACTTTTATTTAATATAAAAATAGAATATCGCAAATAACACTGGTAAAATTTTCCTCTTCATTTAACCTGTATATGATCTCTTTACACTGATTCCATTATTAAATAAGAGTCTATTATTCCTTTAACATCTCCTACTTAGTAATCAAACTCATATAGTGTTATTTATTAAAAAAAATTGCACAAAGCTCTGGTTAAGGGGGACAATTATTTTTTTTTATTTTTATGTTTATATTTTAATTCCACTGAAAATGTTCTCTATGTCTCTTGATTTCTAAGGATCACTGGATATTGTACTCACTGATTCTTTAAAATCCTCCACTCTGTAATGTAATCACTCTGTCTTTTTATATCACTCTGTCTTATATTTGTTTTTATCCTGGCTTATCAAATAGCTTTTGTGGATCCATCTTCTTCCAATATTTTACTGTCAGTATATTCTTTGCCTTCTGCTCTGTGATGATATATTCAATCCTTGTCTTCTCCCTCACATATTACTTGATGAATCTCAATCTAGACCTCTTAATTGATCTAAAAATACATAATCAGCATCCAATAAACTTCATAAGCCTTTTTTAATACTAGGAAGTGAAGACCCGAAGGTGAAAAAAGATAGGTATTTCTTCTCTCCATGAAATACACAGAAAAAATATGAAAATAATCATCCATGCACACTTCAAACTACAGTAAGTGCTAAAAAGAGATAGATACGTGTAACAGGAAGTTTTACAAGATAATTTGATCTAGTCAAGTATGTATGGAAAGCCTTTTCTAATGAAATAAAATAATTTCAATCTCAAATAGTAGCCTCAAACTTGGCAGAAGAGATTTCCACACAGAACAGCACTAACACGTGCAAAGTTTCTATGATAAGAAAGAACAGGACACCCTGTAACATAGTTGGAATGGTGAGAACATTTTGTTGCAAGGTGAAGATGGAGAGAGACAGCTACAGAAATATAAAGGCATGTTAAGATTTTTTTAAATTATTATTTGTTAACATAGCTGTAGGAAATAATTACAAATATGAATTATAATAGTTGTCTTATGTGGATTTTTAATTAATGACTTTTGCTCTGTGTGAATATTAAACTGATTGGATACAAGAATGAAAATAAATAATATCCAGAGGCTATCACTGTAAATTGGTATGGGAAATATAGATTTCTACTGGCATAAAAAAGTGTTCAAGGATCCAGAGAGACCTGCATTATTTTAGACATAATCAGAAGCTCCCATTGAGAAGACCTGATGATAAATTAGATATGGAGAATGAGAGTAAGTTAAATTGTCATCAAATTGTTACAGTCACATAACTGGATTGGTGATCATATCATTGCTAAGATACCTGAAAGAAAATTAAGTTTATTTTTGTCAAAAGAGGACACTCTGATACTTGTTGGCTTTTGAGATCTCAAAGGAGAGAAGCCACATAGGTATTTGGAGATAAATATAAATATATAAATATAAATATAAATATATATATATATATATATATATGACATAGAAGTGAGATATCTGGGAAATATAAATAAATTAGTGAAATTTTTATATACAGACAGTGAATTATACATGTAGGCATACATATGATTGCTTAAGCAGATATATTTCATAGACAATATCACTGAAAAGAAAGACAAAGAATCTTCAAGAATTCAATCAGTGTTGGGGAAGAAGACAATGATTCTGTAAAGGAAACATGGAAATAACAATCAAAGAAGAAGGGAAAATAGATCAGGAAACCTTAAAAACATGTGCATCAAAAATGATGCAACAACCACAATACTAAATGCTGACAAAAAGATGAATGTGATAGATGGATGTGTTTAGTACTGTTGTCCTAAGCGGGAACTGTTTCATTGGCAGTGATAAAAAAGAGCAAAAGCATAATACCTAATATGCGCAGGTGCTGTTCTAAGCACATTAAATATATTAACTCATTGAATCATTAGAATGAGAAATAAGGCACATACCTTTTTCTAACACTTACTACACAGATGAGACAAATATGGCATAGAAACTGTAATTATAAGATGGATAAAAAAATGGCTAGTAAATAGCTGGAGTTTGGCTATAAGAATTCTGTTTAAAGAGTCCTTGACCATTTTTTATATAAGCATAAGGTAGTTTGGAATAAGATGTGATGAGATAGGAAGAAAGTGAATAGAAAGTAGACACAGATAATTCTTTAGGAGCAAATAAGGCACATATTTAAGTAAATGTAAGTGAATATTGACTATATTAAGGTAACAATAATGTCTGGTGAACTTAACATACAATAATAATTAAAACATACATAAAATAATATAATTCAAATGGGTACTACATGCAGTTGAATTGTTCCAATTCAATTGTTCTTTGCATTTTCTGGGAAATGTGTATTTGTCTTTCATCAAAATGCAGCAAGTGCCTTTAGTTTAAGCACTTAAATAATTGTGAAGTAATTATGAAGAAAAATATAAATACCAAGCAAATGGTGAAGCTAGATAAAATTCAGAAAAGAATATCATATAATAATAAATAGCAAAGAGATTAACCTCAAATATACATTAAATGTATTTAGACTTTATCTCTGGAAAGGATATAGTGGTCAGAAAAGAGGTGGTGATCCTGTGCTTACACAGAAATATCTGATAAATTACAAAATCACAATTTTAATTACATTTGAGATCTATGGAAATAACAATAAATTAAAATTCCAGAGGAAAAAAGTTCTTCCTACATGTAATGATGTCATTGGTTATTTTCTTCCAAGAATATTTGTTGCTCTGACATTAGGGATTTTTGAGGACAGGTGAATCTACCAGGGGAAGTTGGAGAATTAGACTAATCCTTTATAAAATAGATAAAAAATATAGAAATGCTTTTCCTTCTTTAACAACAAAATCTTCCTTTGTCCTTATACTAAATATTATCATGGATTGGGGTACAAATTAAATGTCAAGTCTCAGTTAATTCTGGATTCCAAGTTTCTTTTTTACATAGCTATCTAAGGATTTTTACTGTTTTTACTTAAGTGTCCTATATGAAAAACATAAATAGGAAAATACTAAGTGAATTAAATTAAATAGCTACTTGATGATATGCTTTCAACAGACCAATTCATTAGTTTAATCAATATCTCATAGACTGCTTTTTTTAAATTTGAAACTTTTAATCTGATCCTTGTAGTAAAAATATAGAGACACAGGGAAGCTAAATGAAAAGTAAATCTGACTTAAATTAAAACATCCCCAGATTTAAATTGAAGCATTGACATTTGTAAATAATTTGTCAGATAGCATTTGGTATAGAGTAAGCACATCAAATGATACCTAAATCTAAAATCAGCTAACACTAGAGATAGAGAAAGGGTTAGTTAGGGGATTGAACAGATGAAAGTTATAAAATGCAATGTAACTGCTTAAAATTTTCATCGAATATAGGATATACATGTCACTTTTCATTTACAAGCATATTGATTGGTTTCTTTACATTACTTTGAAATCTTATGAGGAAGTTTTATATGTTCATTACTATTTAATTTATAAAAATATGAACAATTTTATGAAATATTCATATTCTTTTAAAATCATGGCAGTGAATGTCTCAATTACAAGATATTTTATTGTAAAAAAGGTTTATTTTAAGTGTCATATTTTCAAATGCTATAAAAATAATTTCCAGATATGTATTATACATAGGTTCCCCCAAATGATGTATATTTACTTAATTATAAGTTCTTTCTTCCTTTTACCTTCCTCTTTCTTTAGAATTAATATGTATGTACATATGTGTTTATATATGTAAACTATACTATAAATACTGCAATAAATGTATTTTATAAACAAAATATTATGAAACCATAGAAGTATTATCAAAATCCAAAACTGACACTAATACAGCCATGTAATCTTACATAAAGACTCTATCCCCATTTCTTTAAAGGTCTCACTAATTTTTTTTCAAGATCCAAAATAAGACATCACATTTATTTTTGGTTTAAAAAGACATATGTTGGGCGCCTGGGTGGCTCAGTGGGTTAAGCTGCTGCCTCAGCTCAGGTTATGATCTCAGAGTCCTGGGATCGAGTCCCGCATCAGGCTCTCTGCTCAGAAGGGAGCCTGCTTCCCTCTCTCTCTCTCTGCCTGCCTTTCTGTCTACTTGTGATCTCTGTCTGTCAAATAAACAAATAAAATCTTTAAAAAAAAAAAAAAGAGACATATGTTTAAGAATCCTTGGGCAAAAAAAAAAAAAAAAAAGAATCCTTGGGCTCAGATCCTGGTCTCAGGGTTCTGGGATTGAGCCCCACATTTAGGGTCCCTGCTCAGCATAAAGTCCCTTCTCTCTCTCAGTCTCCCTCTGTGCTCACTGTCTCTCTCTCTCAAATAAAGAAATAAATTTTTTAAAAAATTTAAAAGATCTAATTAAAATAATTATTTTTGAAAATCTTATCAAAAATCTTAACTGCTAAGTACTTTTTTAAAATTTTTAATATCTTTTATTCTTATATGAATGGAGTGAATATATGACAAAAATAATGGGACATAAAATTAGAAGTCAATATCTTTCTGGTTTAAGATAGTTTTAGCATCACTTTAATTATTCCATTTTTCAAACCCTCAAGATATCAATCCTTAAGAGTGCACTTTTTAGCAGAGTACAGTCAACTATTAAATAATATCCAGGTAGGAAATACAGAGAATGTAAATATTTTAGTCAGTCAAATATATAAAGATGGAACATTAGATAGTTCTTTTCACATAAATTCTTGAATAGGATTTATAATCAACAATTTGACAGTTTTGCTATGGTATCAATAATTTTACTGTTTATTTTCCCGTATTACTGAATTAGTCAATTGTTTTTGTGCTATAACTTTCTATTTGTTAAAAGATTCATAAATGTCAATAATGAGAATGAAATCCTAAATTTACAAATTTGAAAAAAAATAACATAAAAACAATCTTGGATAGTGATTATAGTATGTCAGTATGTGTTTACAGTCCCCTTAATATGTTCTCATTATATACTTACTACACATCATGTCTTTATTAAATCATTTTAGCACATTAACACATTTAATTTCATAGCATGGTACTTTGTGCCAATTATGAACCAGGCTCCATTCTAAAAGTCTTACATATATTAACTGCATTAAATTCATGGTACACAACTTTTTGAAATAAATATCAGTCACTAGTACATTGTT
Organism: Mustela nigripes; assembly: GCF_022355385.1. Taxonomy (NCBI): domain Eukaryota; kingdom Metazoa; phylum Chordata; class Mammalia; order Carnivora; family Mustelidae; genus Mustela; species Mustela nigripes. The sequence goes on along the minus strand of NC_081557.1, from coordinate 254,102,684 downwards.
AGCCAAATTATATATTGAAGAAATTTCATTTTACTTGTCTAATGATAAGTAACAAATTCATGATGAAAAAAACCCCAAATGTTCACAAGTACTATTGTAAAATTTAAAAGAAAACATAAGAAAATAATCTTTATATACATGAATTAAGAAAAGATTTCTTTTTTTTTTAAATATTTTTACTTTTTTTATTTGACAGACAGAGATCACAAGTAGACAGAGAGGCAGGGAGAGAGGGGGGGGGGAAGCAGGCTCCCCACGGAGCAGAGAGCCTGATAAGGGGCTTGATCTCAGGACCCTGAGATCATGACCTGAGCCGAAGGCAGAGGCTTTATCCCACTGAGCCACCCAGGCGCCCCAAGAAAAAATTTCTAAGATACTGTGCCCCAAACAATATATATTGGAATTTTTAAAAAATGCTATTTCAGGGCACCTGGGTGGCTCAGTGGGTTGAGCTGCTGCCTTGGCTTGGGTCATGATCTCAGGGTCCTGGGATGGAGGCCTGCGTCGGGCTCCCTGCTCAGCGGGGAGCTTGCTTCTTTGCCTGCCTCTCTGTCTACTTGTGATCTCTCTCTGTCAAATAAATAAATAAAATCTTTAAAAAAATGCTATTTCAAATGCACTAATAGAAGAATAAAAAAGACAGAAACAGGTGGGGAGAAAATATTGACAAACTGCATATTAGATAAAGAAACATATCAAGAATATAGAAAGACCTATCAAAACTCAATGACAAGAAAAGAAGCAACCCAATAAAAAACATATAAAAGATTTGAACAAACCCTTTATAAAGAAGACATATGTATTGTACATAAGCACTTGAATGCTAAATATTAATAATCATTAGGGAAATTAAAATTATAATTACAAAGAAAGAGGGAGATGGAGAAGAGATAGAGACAGGGAAGAATAATGAAACAAATAGCTGGAGAAATGGAATTTATTGGTGAATATAGTTAAAGGGTACGCAGGAGATTCTTGCAATATTCTCACATTCCATAAACTTGAATTTGTATCAACATAAATACAAAAAGAAATTTCTAGAATAAATTAAAATTATATAACATACAAAATGATAGTTTCTTCCATAATGATTAGACTGCTTCTGACTAAAGAAAGAGATAATAATAATTCTACTTCTTTACATCTCTACATTCTCTTCCTTATTTGTAAAATAATCACTCATGTCATTTTTAAAGACCACACTGTTACCTTATCTCAAATTAATTGCTTTAAGATCATTCATTAACTTTACAGCATTTCATAACACTTCCTCCTGTTTTAATATTGCCAATCTATCATAATCAACTTAATTTCATTTAATATTTAAGTTTGACTTGGGAATTACCAGATGCATTACATATGAGTTCTTTTTCCTCTCAATCACTATGCCATTTTTGGTTTTAAGTGCTTTTACACTGGGAGCACTCCTAGAGAGATTAAAAGCAATAAGGGAACCCAGTATTTTATCATTGAAATATTAGGATAAAAACATAATTTTAGAATGTGTAAAAGTAAAAGCATGTTGTCAAGCAAGTAAGTTTTGCAATCAATTTTCACATCCTGGAAATGGTTCAAGTGTCATTTCAAAAATTATTAACAGTTATTTTGACAATTCACATCGTCTTAAAGATTAGCAAGCTAAAACTAAATTTCTAACGACTTACCATAAGAGTTAGGTATCTGCACCAGGCTGAGAGAAGAGGGAGCTTCTTCTGGAGTCCAGAAGCAGAGGGTAATACTCAATAATGTTTTGTTGTTGTTGTTTAACTAGTCTTGGTTGACTGATACTTGCTTAAAACATCTTATTGAGTTGAATATATTCTAGGATTTACTAAAAAAGCAGGGTCAATTTGGGTAGAATTATTCATGGAGATTTCATAATGAAAAGGAGGGAGAAGGACAGAGAGGATTGTGAAACATGAAGAAGTAAGTCAAAATTTAGGATTAATGCTATCAAAACTGAGTGATGACCATATTAGACCATTGGGAAGCATAACTGTTTTTATAGAAGTCTGTAAAAGATATGAGAATTCCTGAGGGTATCCATCCACTCACATGTGACAGAACTTATGTCATCTAAATGAAGAACACTAAAAATTTTGAAGCTACACCATGACCAATGTACCAGTTCATATTATATTTTGATATAAACATGAACTTATTTATCATTTTCAAATTTTTTTAGCTAGTACAATCTGGTCTGAGTAGAGCACTGAACTCTGAACTGTGAAATCAGCAGGAATTATCTTCCCAATTCTCTACAGGATTATGACAGTAACCTTTTGTATCAACTATGAAGCCTATTTTACAATAGAAACACAATAAAATTACAACAAAAATCCAACAAAAGTGAGTGTTTTTCCATATTTTCCATATTTTCTCCATATATATATATACATATATATATATTTTTTTTTTTCCAAATCTAATACTAGAAAATTTAGGGGTGAGGGGCACCTGGGTGACTCAGTCAGTTAAGCAACTGACTCTTGGTTTCAGCTCAGGTCATGATTTCAGAGTCCTGAGATCAAGTCCCACATCTTGGCTGCTTGTCCCTCTTCCTGTGCTCCTCCTCCCCACTACTCCCTCTCCCATTCTCTCTCTCATAAAAAAATAAAAATGAAAATAAGAATAAATTATGGGTGCTAGAGGACCTCTATTTAGATCTCCTTAATTCCATTACCATGTTTGCTAGGGTTAGGTGTTGTTCCTAAGCAGATTGTGATATTCTTACACCCATTAGACTGATAATGATTTTTCTCTGTATCATTGCAATATCTAACATTGTGAGATATTTTAGAATTATTTTCCTAAGTCAATGAGTATAATAAAGTCCAAAATTATATTGATATTTAGTTTCTTACCATGATGATATTAACCAGATTTTCATAGCTAGTGGTTTCGTAAACTAGTGAGTTATCCTATTCTGCTATTTGCTCACTTGTTACACTTGACTCCGTCAAGAAGCAACATGGGGGGTTTGGGGGGTAGGAAAAGAATAAATGAAACAAGATGGGATCGGGAGGGAGCCAAACCATAAGAGACTCTTAATCTCACAAAACAAACTGAGGGTTTCTGGGGGGAGGGGGTAGGGAGAGGGTGGTTGGTTATGGACATTGAGGAGGGTATGTGCTATGGTGAGTGCTGCAATGTGTATAAACCTGGCGTTTCACAGACCTGTACCCCTGGGGCTAATAATACATTATATTTTTTTAAAAATGTATAAGACAAAAACTAGAAAAAAAATCTTAAAAAATTAAGTACACGCAAGTGACAAATGTAAAATATTGAAAAAAATATTTACTAAAAATTCTAAACATTGGAAAGAAAGATCACAAACAGGCAGTAGTGGAACAAAAATTTACCATTGCAAAGGTATAGCTACAATGTAGGCATAAGATGTCAGTTGCTGGGTTTGTTGTTTTATTTTTTTGCTCTCCCACTTTTTTAAAATTAAATTTAAACTTTTTCAGTGTTCCAAAATTCATTGTTGATGCATCACACCCAGTGCTCCATGTAATACATGCCCTCCTTAATACCCACTACCAGTCCCTAAACTGTGAAAAGAACAAAGATGCCCTTCAACAGAAGAATGGATAAAGAAGATATGATCCACATATACAATACAATGGAGTATTATGTCTGCATCAGAAAGGATGAATACCTAACTTTTGCATCAACATGGACGGTTCTGAAAGAGATGATGCTGAGTGAAGTAAGTCAAGCAGAGAGAGTCAATTATCATATGGTTTCACTTACTTGTGGAGCAAAGGAATAACATGGAGGACATTGGGAGATGGAGAGGAAAAGATATTTTGGCGTAGTCAGAGGGAGAGACAAACCATGAGAGACTGTGGACTCTGAGAAATACCCCACTTTTTTTGTTGTTTGTTTGTTTGTTTTGTCGATGGTCCTTTCCTACTACCTTAGCACTAGTGCCACAAAACTACAAATCTACTGGCCTAAATTTTCAAAAAAGATAGAGAACTGTAGAAAGGGTAAAATTCTAATTCTGAATATTAACTTGGCCAAAATCCCGGATGCCTGCTAAAGAATGAATGCATTGAGGAAAACACTTGGAAATTCTGTAAACAAGCAACCAGTGTATAAGGAATATAGTCAGAAAAGACAACAATGCACTAGATGAGTTTTGTGAATGCATTGTTTTTACAATGAATTCAATACCCCAACCAGAAGTAATCTTAGACAGCATCATGTTGTGACTTTTGTCAGTTGAGAGGTCAGAGCAAAGAGCTCTAGACTAGCAGATCAGTTGGAAATTTAGGAAAGAGGTGAACATCAGAAGCAAGATAAATTCAGAAGTATTGAACTATAAAATATGAAAGTAAGCTCAGGCCAAATCTTTGGTTGATTACAAGATTTAAAAGGTATTGACACAGCAGACAAACCTATGGTGACAGAAAGCAGATTAGTAGTTGGGGAGAGGTGAGGAAGGACTGCTAAAGTGTACATGGTTTCCTTGTTAACAATAAATAAATGTTCAAAAATGGTTATAGTGAAAAAAAAAATAAAAAAATAAAAGGTATTGACAAGACCCCCAAGGGTCAGTCCAAAATATCAACCTTCAGAAGCTGAGAGAACTGAACAAATACATCAATGCACACTTTATGGAAGCCAGATTTTGTAGGATGAGTCTAAGGAATATACCTAATAGACATATAAGTCAACAACAGAGAAAGGAACATAACAGAATCCAGAGTACACTACATTATATTAACATTTACTGCAATGTCCAGTTGTGGTGGTTATGAACACACACCTTTCATTCTGAGAAAAATAGTTTGATTGACAACTCATCCCACAAGACATACCACTGCATCACACAAAGCCATTTACTTCCTGGATTGCTCCCAAAGTATGAGCATGGTGGGGGCATTAATAGAGGTTCATATCTGTGAAAGGTAGACCTCCTCCAATGGTTATCTTTGCCTTAAGGATTCCTCATCAGCCTGACCAAAACAAACTGAGATCTGCACCTTTTGTCTGAGGCTCTTAACACACAATCTTCTTTCCTTCCATGCTTAGTTTCACAAATGTCAGACTTGCATGTGTTCTGAATGCCTCTAATGCATACTCTGCTCAATTCCTCTCTGTTTTTCTTTTATAAGAATTTGATTAATAGATCTTGTGAACAACTGAATCTATTCTGCCCTCTTCTCAGAGTACCTAAAAATGTGGTACAAGGAGTGGTCTGAAAATCAGATGGGGCCTTGGGACTGATTCACCCACTGCCATGAGGAAGGATACACTGGTGAGTGGTATGGTGAGCATAACCCAGTTGTCGATTTCACTTAGAAAGCATACTGATAGGAAGAACACCCTTACTGCTGTGATCATTTATATATATATACATTTATGTATGTGTATATATATATATATATATATATATATATATATATGATTAAGGAAGAAATTCTTATAATGAGAGTGGATTTGACTGGTTAAGATAAGTTACGTCTGAGAAGGGAAGAAAATAATGACAAGGGAAAAAAAAAGTTTAAATAATCACCTTGCATATTCTGGCAGGAGTCAGGGAATACAACCAAAAGACTGGATTTTGAGAATGTTTGCCTAATGGAGACAGGACATATAATGGGATGACTAAGAATTCATGAACTGAGGCAGCACAGTATGAGGATATGAGATTCAACTCCCTGGCAAGTAACTTAAGAAATAGGACAAACCAACCATTATAAGGCTGAAGAAAGCGACAAACTATGCTAAATGAAGTCAAAATCCTAGAGTTGATTTGGAAGTCAGTATAGGAATGAATGAATAATCTAAGAGAAGTTAGGACACCAGAATACATTATCATGTGTATCAAGACTCATCCAAAGATGATGTTGAAGATCGTTTTTCTGATTAAAAATGTATGTGTGACTTTTGAGGCCTGACTAAAATAATTACCAAGGCTTCATAGGTTTTGTGGGGAAAATCTCCCCACAGTAGACTTATATACAGTCACTCAGTGTATTAGTCTCTGAAGGGAGCTACAGAGTCAAGGAGTCAGGCCCTTCAAGGGGTTTTCTTGTATCAGAGGTATATTCCAAGCTTAGGTGTCTCCATTTGGAAGTCTCTCCCAGTACCATTCCTGCCAATGCTGGAGCCCATAGAAGTGTGAAGTGAAGCCCATGTGAAGCCCATAGAAGCAGGAAGCCTGATGTGGGGCTCGATCCCAGGACCCTGGAATCATGACCTGAGCAGAAGACAGATGCTTAACCACTGAGATAAATTTATTTATTAAATAAATAAATAAAATCTTAAAAGAAATGTACAACAAAAAAAGCAAGAATTGAGGTGCAGGAGGGTAAAAATAGCTGGGGAAATAAAGAATAGCAATGCTTTGCTCAGCTCCTTGACCTGATACTTTTCCTGTAGAGAACACATTGGCTTGATGATTATGTGAACAAAGTTACTATGGTAGTAGAGAAAATGCTTTTTTTTTTTTTTTTTTTTTCCTATAACACAGTCTCCCATTTAACCAGGACTATCTAGCTACCTTTGCAAATGAAATCTCATATACCAATAGAGGCTAATGCTGAGAAGCCCATATGGTGTTATTTTTTACTTGAACTATCCGGTCACTTGATGACAAATATACTATACTGTGCCTCATCCTTCCTGGAAAGACCATTTGTTTACTCTCATAAAGATACATACCATTTCTATATATGATTATGTCTTTCCTACCAGTAGAGTCTTAATCTGCACCTCCGATATAAAGGGTGTAGAATATCTGATCTGTAGGCATGGAATCCCCGGCAATATAACATATCGACAAGGACATACTTCAGAATTCCTAGATGCTGCTCTTTAGGATGCATCCCTGTTTTCAAATAGAGGTGATGCTTTCCCTGAGCTTCTCCCATTAAATGAATATAGAGTATGAAAAGTGAACATAGCAGTTTTCAAGAATCAGTTAGTGTAATTCATGATCAGAGACTAAGATGGTCAACATAATGTGACATTATGTGACTCTAGATACTGAGGTTAGCATTTCAAAACAGTTGTTATAAATATGTGCAAAAGATTTAAGAAAATATGTTCAATAAGTTGAAAGATAACGTGATCTTAATAAGTAAACAAAAAAATAATCTCAAGAAAATTAGATACTGAAATGTAAGATCCAAATAGATACTATAATCCTGAAATGAAAAACTCATGAGAAGTCTTCAATAAGATATTCTAAATAGCAAATAAAACAGCCAGTTTATGCTGTTAAATCAATAGAAATTACTTGACCTAAATAGCAATAAAGCAAAAAATAAAATAATAAAGCAAAAAATAAAATAAAATAAATAGCAAAAAGAAATTACTTGATCTAAGTAGTAATAAAGTTTTCTTTATTAGAAAACAAGAATGCTCAGACACTTGTGGGAAAATATTAACTAATTCAAAGCACTTGAAACTGGACTCCCCCAGAAAAAAATGAGTTAACACAGAGCCAGAATAAACAATGTCGCCATATTTTCTTCTAAAATTGCCAAATTTTCTTCTAAAATTTGTCAAAAAAATATCATAGATCAAAGAAAGTGATCAAATACGAATCAGGGAAAGTATAAAGAAACCACATCTAGTCACATCATTGTGATACTTTTGAAAACAAAACAAAACAAAATAAAACACCAAGTTCTGAAAGAAGCAAGAGAAAGGCAACAGCAAGAACATTTTATACAAGGAAAAACAATGTGATGAATGAGTGACTTCTAATTAGAAACTTGGAGACCAGAAACCACTACAATGATCTATTCAAATAGCTTAATAATATGATTCAATGCCTAGAACCAATATCCAACAAAATGGTTTTTATAAATGAAAGAACATAAAAAACATTTTCAAATTTTAAAGAGTGTGGATAGTTCAGCAGTAGACATGAATTAAAACAATTTCAACTGAAGGAAGAGAAAATGCATCAGATGAAAACTAGGATCTGGAGGGAGAAATAAAAAGCAAAAGAGATGAAAAGCATTTCAGTAAATAAAAATATAAACTCTGCATAGCATAATACATAATGTAGATTATATATCTATATTACCTGTATTTCTCTATTTGTTTCTTTATCTATATTTATATGGAAAATGTGTAGGTGTGTGTTGTCTTTTCTTCTTATAATATCTTTAAAAGACATACCACTGCCCTTGGTTAAGCCTGGGCACACTTGGTGTCTGCCCACATTCAAAGGACTAAAGGAAGTCCTATGGTGAAGCATACCACCAGTGAAGTGGAAAAGATTATTCCAATCATACTGGGAAGCAGTGAAAAGCCTAAAAGAGCTGAAGGGCATGATTATTTGATTTTACTAAAAATGAGGGTGAATAATGTGAATAATCAAATTTACCACCCTGTTATACTTGTGAATATTTATACTAAACATGAATAATTACAAAAGAGAGTTTCTAGTTATTACATGCATTTTTTTCTAAAGGAGCAACAATAAAGCTGATATTTTCAGCAACAACAAAAACAGATGAAGAGATATTACCTTACATCTTTAAATATAATAACAAAACAACAATACTTGCCAATCTAGAATGCTATGTTCCATTGAAATTACATAGCAAAATATAGGCTAAATTTAGATGTGTTTAAACCAAACTTGAAAGAATCTGTTATTAGGACTCTTTAACTAAAAGGACTACTAAAAAAGAGTATTATAGTGCATTCTTCAGATAAAAGGATAGAAGTATAGGAAGACATGAAAAGAAAAGGAAAGAATAATTATGTTGGTAATTATTACTGCCTAAGGTTTAGTAATTTATATTTTTCCTAGAAATTTTCCACATTTTTTTTACAATGAGAAGATTTATTGGCACATAACTGATCATGAATTTCTTTCTTTATTTTCTGCATATGAATGATAGACTGACAGAATATAGTCAATTTTCTATGGTGCATTGGTGATTTCATTTTCTTAGGTAGACAATTTTGATTTTGGAAAATTAGTTACAGTCTTTCACTCTTTTAAAAGAAGTCTTACATTTTATCTGTCTCTCCTCAATATTTCCTGCATTCTTTTGGTTTCTGTAGCTTCATTATGTAGTGTCTAGTAGTGATTTCTTTTTTTATTTATTCTGCTCATGATTCTATGGGATTACAGGATTTTCTGATTGGTATTTTTCATTTTTTTGAAAAAAAATCTCTTCATTAACTTTTCAAATATTCTTTTAATATTCTCTTTCTTCTTTTACTGGGGTTTAGATAAAACATACATAAGATATTCCTATTTCAAGTATTTTGCTTCCTCATCTATGTTTGATATCTCCTTTTATCATCCCTGGTAAACTTCCAGAAAATTTATTCTAACCTCAAAGTAATTCACTTTCTCTGTTCAGATGTATCTAATCTGTTATGAAACTCACAGATTGAATCTAATATTTGATTTTTGTTATTGGATTTTTTAGTACTATAAATCCTCTTTGGTTTTTTAAAAATCTGATACGTGACTTTATAATCTCTTTTTCTAAGACATTTCCAAGCTTAATGTATATATATATATATATATATATATAGAATAGATCAGCACCTGATTATTTTAAAATCTCATCTTTTTTTTTTTTTTATGGGTTTCTACTATCTGTTCTTTCTATGTTTCTCAGGCATTGCATTTAAAATTTTACGTGTCTAGTTTCTATTGAGTGGTACTTGATATAGAATTTAAAATTTTATTTGTGGTAACAGTTTTAGACCTAGGATGATATTTACTTACTGAGAATATACTTTCTTTAATTCTGTGCCAGATACTTGAAGGACAGAGGTACAAGGAAACCAGGACAATATAATCCAGACTCTAGGCTCAAGGTAGAAGCAGGCTGAAGGGCTGTAAGAGTGTAGTTTTACATCTGTTTCATCCTTCATCTGAAGGAGGAGCCGTAGGGGATCCTAGATTAAGACACAAATAGATTAGACTCTACTCTCCAGCTAGGCAGGCTCTGGACTCTGATGTCCACATTTCTCTGTACTATAAAAGCTGAAGCTCAATATTCTATGTGGGTATTTACTGAATTGAAAAATGCCTTTCAATACAAAAACTACTTCAAGTATAGACATATGTTTATAGCTTCCTGCCTTCTTCTAAAATGTGGTCCATTATCCCTTTACTACATTGTTAACACTTTGATGGTGTATTGCAACTATTCTTTTATTTTATTCATAATTTTGGGGCCCTTTGTAGAAAGGTTGATCTTAAGCACTAACCCATTGCTACCAAAATCAGAAGTTTAAGAGTCATAGTACTGATGTTTTTATGAAACATTTCATTAAAATTACACTTATAAAGTAATTAATAACCTAATATAAAGCTCCTTTTGGTCATATCCCCATTTTTATGGGAGACACAAAAAAGTGACTTTGTGAAAGAAATTTTGATAGTTCCATGCACATCTGTTTTGAACCACATATTAAATTTAGCCACCAACTACTTAATCTAAGTACATTAAGATTTAGGAACATACTAAAGAAAGAGTGTCAACATACATTCTCAAATATATCATCTTCATGTTAACACTCATTAGCAAAACAAAACCAAGAAAACTTCTCAACTTCCCTTCTATTGCTTGCAATATAAGCAGATCATAGAACACAGTAATCATGATCAAATTAGTATGTTACAAAAAATCTGATGTTATAGATTGATTTTGCTCCACAAATAAGATTGATTTGTCCTTTACAGCATTAATAATTAAGACTATTTTTTTGAAAAAATGAAATTTAGTAGAGCTTAAATAAAAATACAGATTGTTCATTCTCATAAGGTTATATATGCTCACTGATAAGTGGGAAGGATCAATGATGATGCAAGCCCTCCAGTTGTCCCAACCTTTACCAGCCCATTTCTTCTTACAACCAGAACAATGGCTTTGCTCATTTATATAGCCTGCCTGCTCTCTGAAGAAGTTTAATTCAGTTTGTGTCTTCTTATGTCTAAAAACCTAAAGGAAATGAATACTTGAAAATCAAATCTAAAGAGAGGGACCCAACATGGATAGCATTTGTCTATTATTTCTCAAACATCCTGCTGAGGTACTTTCATGTTTATTCTCTTATATACGTCACTCAAAAATTCTGGGGAATGGGGGTTGGCATTTTCATATTTTATATTTATAATATATACTTTCATTTTCCTGTTTTCTTACTACAAATAAAATAAAAATTTGATGTACTCCTTACATTTTAAAATCACCTAATATACTCATCTTTTCTCAAAGACTTCTCTAGATTGCTGGCACACATACTATCAATAAATACATGAATAAATCTCATATGCATTTATTATAACTTAGTTGTAATATTTTTAAAGATTTTATTTCTGTATTTGACAGAGAGAGACACAGTGAAAGAGGTAACACAAGCAGGGGTAGTGGGATAGGGAGAAGCAGACTTCCTTCTGCATGGGGATACCAATGTGGGGCTTGATCCCAGCACCCTGGGATCATGACCTGAGCCAGGGCAGATGATTAATGGCTGAGCCACCCATGGGCCCACTTAGTTGTATGTTTAGCCTACCACAGCACAGTCATATTCAGTCTATGTTATTGTTTGCATATCCAATTATTCACTTGTATATTTTTTAAGGTTTTCACTTGCATTTCCTTTGCTTATTGGTCTAAATGTATTTCAGAATAGAAAACACACAACTATCTAAGGAATATCTTTACCATATATTGTATTATGGGATATAATAAAGAGAGAAATGAAGAACTTAAATACCAAACTTTATATATTTTATAGTCTAACCTTTTTATTTTTACTTTTTTAGCTTTTTTAAAGATTTTATTTATCTTTCAATGAGAGAAAGAGACAGCCCAGGCAGGGGGAGCAGCAGGCACAGGGAGAAGCAGGCTCCCCATTAAGTAGGAAGCCTGATGCAGGACTTGATCCCAGCACCCTCGGATCATAACCTGAGCCATAGGCAGACACTTAACTGACTGAGCCACCCAGGCATCCCTGGTCTAGCCTTTTTAATTGCTACATTGGTATTCATTATTTATCTTTCTTAACACCACATGAGGTATATGACAACATTAGCTCATTTGGAACATAGCAACTTATTTAAATTATTCAGGACACTGGAACAAATGCAGCCTATTTTATCATGTTATTCATCTTGAGAAGCACTCTACCTTAGTCATTGTTGCTCTCTCACTGGCTACAGTTTGCCGAGCTACAATATTTACTGTTAACTGGCATTTCCATATGCCTCTAGAAAGAAACCAATTGGTTGTGTCATTTGTCATGGGCGTAAGGACATAGTTTTTATTAAAATATTCATAGTCTGACGTTTAGGTCAAGCATTTCTGCCTTATCCAACAAACTATAGCAAATGTAACAGTCACACAAAAGAAACCTTAGTTTCTTATATATATAATAAATTTCACACAAGAAAACAGAAACAAGATGAAATAATTGGCAATGTATCTACTATACTGTATTTCAATGTTATATATTTCATCTCATAAAAATATATGTTTGATATGGCATGTGCATATTACCAATACAAAAGCTTCTTTTAGTCTAATTATATCAATAATGTGTTCTCTTTCTTTTATTTTTTTTTTAAGATGTTATTTATTTATTTAACACAGAGAGAGAGATCACAAGTAGGCAAAGAGGTGGGCAGAGAGAGGGGGAAGCAGGCTCCCTGCTAAACAGAAAGCCCGATGCAGGGCCCGATCCCAGGACCCCGGGATCATGACCTGAGCCAAAGGCAGAGGCCCAGCCCACTGAGCCACCCAGGCGCCCCAATAATGTGTTCTCTTTATAAAATACCAGTGCCATAACTGCTTTTTAAGGAGTTTATCATATGTTCTTAACATTTTCAAGTATTTTCATTAGTCATTTTTCCCTCTGAAGGATAAATAGAATCCATATCTAGGTTTATTTTTATATTTTTATTTTGCATGGCCATTTCTTGCTGAGTCCTCAAGAGAGCCTTGCTTCTTCATCTCCTCATAAAGGCACTAATCCAGTCAAGACTGCTCCATGAATATATTGTGTATGAATATATTATGTATTAATACATACTCCTGTGCATGTGTTGGAAGATGTAATCAAGAGGACATGACAGAGCCAGTTGGCCCTAGAGCCACTCCAGGGTGATCAGAGGCTCCCCAGCCCCTCCCCTGTCATTGGAATGTATGCTCTGCCTATTGTTCCCATAGTGGAAGCTGTTCCCATGGAGCCTTGAGAGAGTAGATACCATTGAGACCAGTTACACTGAATACATGACTGAACCCAGTTAAGACCTCTGTATATAATTTCAAGATTTGATTGGTGAGTACAAAGATGCACTTGTGTTGTCACCACCCAAAACAAACCCCACAAGAAAGTTCCTTTGCTTATTGACACTGTTGCCTGCTAATTGGGAGTGGTCTGCCTTTTCTTCAGTATCTCCTTGCCTTCCATGTACAGGGACCAGTTTGTGAAAGAACAGCATGTAAGAATTATAGGACAAGAAAATACAAGATATTTCTAAAGAATAAGGGGTAAGGAATGTTTCCATTTAAAAAATTATCATGTTTGAAAGAGCATAATATTAATACCTTTTATGCAATGAAATAAAATAACTGGTGAGATATTACATAATATTTAATTTAAAGTATATCACAAATGATGACTTACTCAAATTTTAATTATCAAGAATGAATTAAAATAAAATAAAATAATATTAGGAAGGGAAATTATTAGGAAGTAAAATAAATAAAATTAGAAGTAAAATAAATAACATAGATAAAAAACATGACCTTTCAGTGTGTGAGATACTGTCTAAAGAAATGTAAACAAAAACAACAGAATGGCACTGCAGCAAATGCATTTGTAGCATTTTGCTATAAAAATGATTCTACTGATTAAACATAACTAATAGTTCTAATAAAAATACTGGTATGACACACAACATAATTTTAACTGCTTTATACAAAATTTAACCATAAAATAAATATAAAAGATAATGAAATTCTGTAATAATTATTGTGCCAATTAAAGCCCTAATGCTCATGGTATAAATATAGACTTCAAAAACGGGTAAGTAAGACAAAATGTGAATTTCTTAGAATGATAATGGCAAAATATAGCAAGAATTCATTCAACACATGAGATTTTTTTTAAAGATTTTATTTATTTATTTGACAGGGAGAGACAGTGAGAGGAAACACAAACAGGGTGAGTGGAGGGAGAAGTAGGCCTCATGCTGAGCAGGGAGCCCAATGTGGGGCTCATCCCAGAGTCCTGGGATCATGACCTGAGCCAAAAGCAGTTACTTATCCAACTGAGCCACCCAGGTGCCCTGAAAAATGAGAATTTCAATTGTATAATTAGTCTTGAAAATACAAAAAATAATTATATACTATACTTTATCAAATTAATTAAGATTTTAAAACATTACCATTAGCAAATAATTATTAAAACATAAAATATTTTAAAAATAGAAATAGTACAGGATGATGGCAATTTTTAAGTAGGAGTTCAGTGTCATAACCACTGACTTAATTCAATGTTATAATTTTAATTATAGTTAGACAACAAAATTAATTGGGGATGTGAATGTTAAAGAAAAATATATTTGCCAGGATCTGATTGTCATACTATTTATAATATTTATGATTATTTTATCAGATCCCAATTACTGCATAATATATTTTGTGGGGATTAAAATGAGATGGCTAATTATTTTGATAAACATCATCAGTTATATACTCCTTTTTTATTGAAAGAATAATTTATGCTTATTGCAAGAAATATATATATATATTTTTTAAATATAATTCTGACATGAGGTAATTACTTTAAAAAAAGAAAGAATGCCAAGAAAACTATACCTGGAATGAGAAATGAATCATAAAACAAGCAGCAGAGATGAAATGGTTATGTGAAGATACTATGAACAATATTAGAGTATTAGCTTTTAGAATTTAAGAAAGTACATTACTATGAAAAATATTTGTATATGCAACATTGAACACAATGTGTGTGTGTGTGTGTATATATATATATATATATATATATATATATAACTCATTATAGGCTTGTTACCTTACTATAGTCTTGTGTTCGCAGTGTGGATTCAATATGATACTGTGGATATTTCCCCACATAATCTTAAAAGTCTTTTCAAATATTATTTTTAATTGTTTAACATTAGCCATTAGCCACTATTTTAAGTATCATACTTATAATCATATTAATGATTGGGGAAACAAAGAAAAATCTGAACAATTATTGACAGTGTCCTGCAAACTTGTGTTATTAAAATGCAATCCCTTTTTAAAGCAAATTTTAAAAAGTAGTTGAGTATTGCGTGGCATACATACATGTGCATGAAGATCTAGTTTTGGTTTGTATCATAGAAATGTGAGATACTTCATAATTTTAATGGTAACTTACACAACCACAGATAATTTTATAAATTTTCATATTCATATACAGAAAAGGAGGATGAGATTTTCTCATTTTTATGTTCTAGAATAACATTAAACCTACTATGGAAGAATTAAGTAACACCAAGTGAGGATTTCTTTCACTGAAGAAAGAAATCGTGTGATCTTCTCTAAATTTAAAAGAAAAAAAATAAGTATTTTTTCTACTCTGGAAAACAAGAATATACAGATAATTCATCATAGCTTTAGCATTTTCCTTTTTTTAAAGATTTTTAAAATTTATTTGACAGAGATCACAAGTAGGCAGAGAGGCAGGCGCAGAGAGAGAGAGAGGAGGAAGCAGGCTCCCCACTGAGCAGAGAGCCCAATGCAGGGCTCAATCCCCATACCCTGGGATCATGATCTGAGCCGAAGACAGAGGCTTTAATCCACTGAACCACCCAGGCACCCGCATAGCTTTAATACTTTCATTAAATTTATAATAAGGCTAATATTATGTAAACAGAATACATTTATGTTTTGGAATTGCAAAACAAGCAAAAATTTGTCCTTGGATATTGATACATCAAAATCATTTTGAAAAAAAAAAATTCTATGCAGTAAAGAGTATGTTCTGATCTTTTATTGTGTTCTGAATCTTCTTAATATGTTGTTATCATCATTATCATACGATATCTGTTAAGGATTAAGCAGAAAATGTGTCTATCAGGATATCAAGCTGAAAATTAAATTTGGTTCGTTTACCTTTTGTATTTTATAAATTAACATATAAGCAGTGAATGAAAATTCTATAGTATGAGAATTCGTAGGCTTTTTTAGCCTGCCTTTAATTCTTCAGAAATAATATGCATATGCTTATAGAAGCTGTATGAACAAAATGAAAGTCAAAATAAAATTGAAACCAAAATCTTAGTTTAACATTCCATAAAAGTCTATCTTCTTTCTTCACTAATCACTATCTAATATTTTTATTTTTACTAAAATATTATGAATCGTATAATATTTTCTGGGTAAATCAAATATTTATAAATGTTGTTGAGTCAATCTAGCATTATCATATAAACAGAATTTCAAAATCATACTTGGCTCTCAGGTATATCTATATCTATTTAAATTTGTCTCCTCTTTTTACTTTTATCTATTATCTATCTACCATCTATCAATCATCTACCTGTTTATCATCCATCATTCTATCTATCATCATCATCAATCATATTCTTCAATCCATCCCTGCCCAATATACCCTTCTTTCCTCTATTCATTCTTCTGTCCCTATCTATTAGAAGGCTAAGCATTCAGAGAATATTATTTTTCCCAATAGTAATTACGGAGATAAGCATTTCAAAAGCAGTGAAAAACTAATAAAAAAAATCATCAACCATTCATATTTGATAAATGCTACTTAACAGAACAGGACCTTTGCTGTCCAGATTTTGTGTAAAGTCAAAACAAACATCTAAATTATAACTTTGTAACATCTGCTTCCTCCAGGGGGCTATTTGTATGGACTTTGACAGATGTGAGAATTGCAAAGAATGGTTGTAACAAATGACACAACTAATATTTCTGTCTTTAAAGATGCAGGCAGTCTGACTTTGTTGAAATGAGCTCCAGACTGAGACTGAGATGACATGCACCTGTTCTTCCAAAGTATTGTTCTGGAAAAAGATAATGACTTTGTAATTATTATTTTCCATCATATGAAATGTGAAAAAAAATTAAATACTACAGAATATTGTAGTATCACAATAGCATTTTCTTGAAGGGCTCTTGATTTGTGCTTATTAATAGTAAATTTTATTGCCTGGTGAATACATAGTGCAGAAATAAAAGTAGTAGAAATGGATTAAGCTTGCCATTGACTTCTATATGCATGTGACTCTACAAATGCTATAAATAATTCTGTAAATTAATATTTCATAACTACACACCAGAATACAAGTGGACAACCTTGATGTAACTTTAATATCACAAGTATGGAAAACCTGTTGAAGTATCCTCTAAATAAGACAATTAATATACTGAAGACTTAGAACAGCAAAGTCTTCATGATGAATTCATGAGGCCCAGATTGAAATAAGTAATATTTTTATTTTAAGAAAAGGAAAATATTTGTAGATTTATAGTTCGAAAAAAGAAAAATGGCCTACTGTGTGTTTTTTGGGCTTAACTTACCTGCTAATACTTTGATACTCCTCTCACCAAGAGTTGGAGTAGATATGCTTCTCCTTTGAGTGCCTTAATGGTTAAGATGTGGTGAATGTAGTGCTGTATGATTTCTGAGACTAGATTAGAAAAAGGCAGGTAGTTTCTGCTGTTTTCTCGTGAGCCACATCTCTGGGAGCCTCCAGCTTCCATATAAGAAGTTCAGTTACGCTGAAACTGTAGGGTTAAAAAGACCAGGAAGAATACGTTTCCTTAAGAGTCTCCGCTACTCCCTCCTGTTTCCCAACTAATCTAGACAATAAGCATGTGAATAAGGAACATTCTAGATTACTCTAGCACCAGCCATTGTCTGAATAAGTAATTCTGACCAAGAGAAGTGCCTGGGTGGCTCAGTTGGTTGAACATCCAGCTCTAGATTTTGGCTCAGGTCATAATCTTGGGGTCCTGGGATCCAGTCCCATGTAGGGCTCTGCACTCAGTGTGGATTCTGCTTGGGATTCTCTTTCTCCCTCTCCTCCTGCCCATATTGCCACTTGTACTCTCTCTCTTGCTAAAATAAACAAAATCTTAAAAAAAAAAAAAAAGAAAGAAAGAAAGAAAGAAAGAAAGAAAGAAAGAAAGAAAGAAAGAAAAAAAGAGAAAAGAAAAGAAACTCTAATCAGTGACTGATTAGTAGAGCTCAATCAATCCTGAGGACCATGAGAAGATAAAAATAAGGGAATGCTGTTTATTATGTGCCTAAATATGGGGTTGTTTGTTTCACATCAATAATACTTCTCATCAAGAACATGTATTATAATTTAATAAAAAAAAAAGAAATTAAAAATAGAACTTCCCTATGACCCTGCAATTGTACTACTGGGGATTTAGCCCAAAGATACAGATGTCGTGAAAAGAAGGGCCATCTGTACCCCAGTGTTTATAGCAGCAATGGCCACGGTCGCCCAACTGTGGAAAGAACCAAGATGCCCTTAAACAGAAGAATGGATAAGGAAGATGTGGTCCATATACACTATGGAGTGTTATGCCTCCATCAGAAAGGATGAATACCCAACTTTTGTAGCAACATGGACGGGACTGGAAGAGATTATGCTGAGTGAAATAAGTCAAGCAGAGAGAGTCAATTATCATATGGTTTCACTTATTTGTGGAGCATAGCGGATAGCATGGAGAGGAGAAGGGAGTTGAGGGAAATTGGAAGGGGAGGTGAACCATGAGAGACTATGGACTCTGAAAAACAATCTGAGAGTTTTGAAGGGGTGGGGGGTGGGAGGTTGGGGGATCCAGGTGGTGGGTATTGGAGAGGGCACAGATTGCATGGAGCACTGGGTGTGGTGCAAAAATAATGAATACTGTTATGCTGAAAAAAAAAAAAAAAAAAACAAAAAAAACTCCTCTGTGGAGTCTCCCTGATTTTCAGGGAAAAAAATGAATACTGTTATGCTGAAAATAAATAAATTAAAAAAATAAAAATTTAAAAAAAGAGCATGTATTATATTAAAATTTTACATTAGAGAATCTATGGTGTTTACATTTAAATAAATTTTATCTTGTACTTTATAAAAGATTCTGTTGACCTTGAAAATCATTAAAAGGAACAGTTATTTGCCAGCAAAATTGGTTTATTAGGAAATAGAAATTGCAGTTTGGGAAATGCAAGCTATGATAAAACTATGCCTATGGTTGTGCAGTTAACAATATTGTGAGTGTGGACAGGTAGAGGCCAGAGATGCTGCAAAATAACCTACAATGAGCCAGACATTATCCAGAACAAAATGTAAAAATGCTGCTCTTGAATAATCCTGATCCATAGTAACAATCCTGATCTATGGTTGCTTAGGGTTAAGAGAAAGGTTTACAAAGAAGAAGAATGTGAAGAATGATTTATATGTTTAATATCTTGATTGCTGTGATGATTACTTGTCTATCCATATGTCAAAACTTATCAAATTGTGCACTTTTAATGTGTGCTGATTATTGAATGTCAGCTGTGTCTTAACATATTCAAAAAGCCAGTTTATAAGTGGAAATTATTCTAGAAATTCTAGATTCTAGAAAAGTAGAAATAGGAGAACAAAATAAAATTGAACAAATCAAAAATAGTAAAATGACACACCTAACCCCAACCATATTGATATTTATGTTATTAAATATAATTATCTAAAATTTTATTGAATTGGTCCATTAAAAGTCAGAGATAATCTGAATGGAAGAATATATTTGCAAATGATATATCCATAAAGGATTAATATCCAAAATATATAAAGAACCCATACAACTCAATACCAAAAAAGAAACAAACAGTCCGATTAAAAAATGGGCAGAGGACTGAACAGACATTTTGCCAAAGAAGACATATAAATGGCCAACAGATGCATTAAAAGATGCTCATCACTCTTCACCAGGGAAATGGAAATGGAAATGCAAACCACAATGAGGTATTACCTTAAAAAGGTATTACCTTAAAAAGACAAGAAATGACAAGTATTGGTGAGGATGTAGAGAAAAAGAAACCCTCATGCACTGTTGGTGGGAATGCAAATCAGTACAGCCATTGTGGAAAAGCGTATGGGGTTTTCTACAAAAATAAAAATAAAGTAAAATAAAAAGTAGAATTATCAGGGCACCCGCGTGCCATGTTTGAGCATCCGCCTTCAGGTCAGATCATGATCCCAGGGTCCTGGGATAGAGTGCAGCATCTGGCTCCCTGCTTGGTGGGAAGCCTGATTCTCCTCTTCCCTCTGCCTAATGCCTCCCTCCTTATGCACTCTCTCTCTCTTTCAAATAAATAAATAAAATTGTTAAGAAAAAAATAAAGTTACCAAGTTTGTAATTCATGAAAGGTAATTTTTGAGATAGTTAAAAAATTAATAGATTATATGTTACTTTGAACTATTGATTTTTAAGCATTTTATTTATTTATTAGAGAGAGAGAATGAGAAAGCACACAAGAGTGGTCAGGGGCAGGCAGAGGGAGAAGCAGACTCCTTGCTGAGCAGAGAGCCCAATGCAGGACTCAATCCCAGGACACCAGGATCATGACCTGAGCTGAAGGCAGTAGCTTAACAAACAGAACCACCCAGGTGCATACTTTATATTATTTTTAAAAACAGTCACTTACAGGGGAGCCCGAGTGGCTTAGTCAGTTAAACATCCAACTCTTAACTTTGGCACAAGTCACGAGCTCAGTGTTGTGAAATTGAGCCCCGCTTTAGGGTCAGCGATGGGTATGGAGTCTGCTTAAGATTGTCTGTCTCTGGGGTACCTGAATGGCTCAGTGCAATAAGCCTCTCTGACTTTGGCTCAGGTCATGATCTCAGGGTCTTGGGATGAAGCCCTGCATTGGGCTTTCTGCTCAGCAGGGAGCCTGCTTCTCCTTCTCTCTGCCTGCCTCTCTGTCTACTTGTGATCTCTCTGTCAAATAAACAAATAAAATCTTAAAAAAAAAAATTCTCTTTCTCCTTCCCCTTCTGCCTCTTCCCTCCTTTAAAAAAAAAAAAAAGTTGGTAAACAATATTGAACTCCTCTTAAAAGTTATATTTAATAAAGTTAATAACAATTAATCCACAATTAGTAATAATCCTGAAATATTTAAGAGCAGAGTGTACTAATAGCTACAATTTTGAAATTTGTCATATTAACATACATATTGGCTAATATGGCTAAATTAGCCATAATTTAGCTAAATTGATTGACAAAATGGCTAAAATGATTGACATATGGATAAAGGCTATTGATATATAGACATGTGATAAAGGAACTATAGCACAATTAATATGAGGATCTAAGTAACGAAGACATTGTTACCTACTGTGTAATTCTCTGGACACTTTTGTATGATCATTTTCCTAATAAAACTAGGAAAAAAATCTATGAAAAAGACTATATATTTACTAATAAAAAAGTTCTCTCAGATTTTCTAGATTTCCTAATAGGGAAAATTTCTATGTATCTGAAGATATTATAAATCTTATGGTTATTATATACCTTAACTGTTTTGAAAAGTTGTCATCTTTATTTTCATATTTCATTTCTAATTTCATTGTCAACTATTTATCAGGAATATGTTTGCCTCATTCAACAGCTTTAACATTTTCAGTGTTTGATAAAATTGAATAATTTATGAACTACTATTATTTTACATTTACTTGCTTTTAAATACAATTTTTAAAACAACTATAAATGTTGTTTTCTGAAAATTTTATGGATATTATCTTACTTGATACATATATGCATACATAATAGAACTATAAGGTAAGAACTCAATTTAGATATTATAGATAATATAAAACATAGTATGTATTTTTAAGTTTACCATGTATTTATATAATATATATTTTTAGATATATTATGTAGATTTATACTTAAATATTTATAATACCTGTATATAAATTTATCTAATTTTTAAGAATCATATCCCAGCTTCAAGCCTAATTATTTAAATAATGCCTATTAAGGTAAGATGATATAGTGAAATATAAGCATTACTCATACAAAAGTAAAAATAAATGATTGTTTCATATTGTTGTCTAGAAGTTATATCAAAGATTTTATTTATTTATTTTACATAGATCACAAGTAAGCAGAGAGCAAGGAAAGGAAGCAGGCTCCCCGCTAAGCAGAGAACCAGATGTGGGACTCTATCCCAGGACCCTAAGATCATGACCTGAGCCAAAGGCAGAGGCTTTAACCCACTGAGCCACCCAGGCGCTCCAGAAGATATAAGATATGGAAGAGCATTGAGGGACAAGTGAAATAGTAATCAAGGTTAGTTTGGGAGGTCAAGCCGTGCCAAATAAACATGCATATATTAAAAGGAAAACAAATATATAAAAGGAAAAAATCAGTTTTTGTAAATGAGGACATAATAGGAAATGTGTTTCCCTTCGAGTTAAAGAATAGTGAACTTTAATTCAAAAGTCACATAATTGGGGCATCTGGGTGGCTCAGTGAGTTAAAGTCTCTGCCTTCGACTCAGGTCATGATCCCAGGGTCCTGGGATGGAGCCCCACATCGGGTTCTCTGCTCAGCAGGGAGCCTGCTTCCTCCTCTCACTCTGCCTGCCTCTCTGCCTACTTGTTCTGTCTGTCAAATAAATAAATAAAATCTTAAAAAAAAAATCAAAAGTCACATAATTGAAAATAATGTAAAAGACCATCTGTGACGGAGTGGCTGAAATGAATTTCCTAGGGGTGATTACAATTTAGTCAGCAGTTTTCCTTGCTTGGTTAAATCATGCTCTATTTCTTAATATCTAAGAAATTTTTTTTTCTTGCTAAAAAATGAAATTAACAAATGACCACTTTTATTATATATTAAATACACAATAACGAATGTTCATTAAATGTTTTTGCCATATCACTATACCTAATTTATTCTTCAACTGTAAATGGGATTGAAATAGTTGAAAGTTCTATCCTCTGGTTCTTACACTTTTTTTTTTTAAATTTGACTTCTTTTTAGCTGAATTTACTCATTAGCAAAATAAGAAATCTTTATATCTATCTAGATATAAAGACTTTAGTATGAAAAATCCTTAGCACAGTTCCCTGTTCATAGGAAGTTATCACAGTCACCATCTTCAGCATTAGCATCACGTTATGTTGTAATTTTGTGTTTGTTGCTTTCCCACTCTTGGCTTTTCTTGAAATTAAGGACTGTAGATAATTTAGCTGTGCAGCTTTATATCCCAAAATAAGTTCCTTCGTAGTGGTAGATAGAAGGTGCTCAAGATAATTGCTGACATGAATTATTTTACACTTGACAGTAATAGATCTTATAAAAACGTTATTTGATTTTCCTACTTAAATATTACATTGATTTAACATCACACATACTTCTAAAAAGCAGTACTTTTGCGCTTTGGGGAACTCCTACACTATTAAAACAAAGTACATTAACCTATGTTACTATATCCATATCTTGCTGTTTGGTTTCCATGGAGACTGTCATGTTGTTAAGTGAGTGTTACATTAGAAGCTATTAGGCACTTAATGAGATTCTCAACAAAAAGCCATGGTTCAAGATAATGAAATGTAAAACATGCATCTTAAGTTTCCATTAGATTTATGCCATAAAGCATTTTTTTACAAAGATTTCTATTAATGAATAATAAGTATTATACAATTTGTGCTTTAATTACAACATCAATTATGGGCTTTAAAACCAAATGGGTAAAATAAGTACCTATTTTCCTTTTGTAAGAGAAATAAAATTTTAACCAGCAGGGAAAAATGTCTCCCATTATAAACATCAGTGCTTACTACTCAATTTATTCCATGTATCATTGAAATGATACCAAAATTTACAGAAATAAAAATGATACAATGTCCCTTATGTATTGTTTTATAGTACATAAATCAAACTGTTGTAATTCCTTTTCACAGATCGATTTTTCTGCATAGATAATACATGTACATTCTGCTCAGTGAACTATTAACAAAACTACCATTTATGTTTGTATGAAATTCTCATACCATTCTAAAGTTTCTAAATTATCAAAAAAGGCACTGTGATTAATTTCTGTATTTTTTAATTTGGAGGGATAAATTTAAAAGTTAATTTTTCTGGTGCAATAATTTATGTATCTTATTTCATGCAAAGTTATAGTGATGTTCTTGGTTAATTTATTTTAAGCCTATTCTTTTAGTAAGTTAAGATTCACAGCAGAATTGAGAGGAAGGTACAGAGATTTCCCATATATTTCCTGCTCCATGAATCCATAGCCTCCCCCATTAAAAATATCTCTCACTGGAATGGTATGTTTGTTACAATTGTGATGAATCTACATTGACACATCATGATACTTGATGAAGTGAGGAATGACTGAGGATTACCTGTAGGCAAGAATTAAATATGGGCACCAGTGAACACATAGAAACTAAATTTATTCTCAAAACTCAGATTTTAAGAATTTTTAATTCCTGGACATAATGAACCTGCTAAATTTTCTATCCCTTTTGACACAACCTCTAGACACTGAACCAGGTACCTGGAATTTCACCAAAAACCTACTTGATCTGAATATAAAGACATATGGTCCAGATTTTTTTTTTAAGGAAAAAAAAAGATATCTTATCTTTAGTAGGGTACCTCTGATATCTCTAATGTAGGAAGGGTTGGGTAGTGGGCAGAATTTTGTCCCTTCAAAGTTGTCTACGTCCTAATCCTTGGAACTGTGGATATGTCATCCTATATGACAAAAGAGATTATATAGTTGTGGTTAAGAGTGATGGCATTATAGTAGGGACATTAGCCTCGATTATTAGAATGGGCTCAATCCATTCTCAGAAGTCCTTAAAAGAAGAAGTGAATGACAGATGTGTAGATCATAGAGATGAGACATGAGAAGACCTGCCTTTTTTGCTGTCTTTGAAGGTGGAGGAAAGGAGCCATGCGTCAGAGAATGATGATGGTTTCTAGAAGGTGCAAAAGGCAAGGTAATGATTTATCCCCTAGAGCCTCCAAAAAGAAAACTTAACCTTGAGGAAATCTTGATTTTTATCCAGATTTTTAGACTTTTTTTTTACATTTTTTATTTTTTATAAACATATATTTTTATCCCCAGGGGTACAGGTCTGTGAATCACCAGGTTTACACACTTCACAGCACTCACCAAAGCACATACCCTCCCCAATGTCCATAATCCCACCCCCTTCTCCCAGACACCCTCCCCCCAGCAACCCTCAGTTTGTTTTGTGAGATCTCCCAGATTTTTAGACTTTTGATCTAAAGAACTGTAAGGTAATAAATGTGTGTCGTTACCACCAAGTTGGTAATTTGTTACTGGAGTAATAAAATGATAATCATAGTAATAGTTATTCCTTTGAGATTCAAACAAACAAACAAACTGGACAACCAGCAGTGTAAAAACTGTATCAGGAAATTAATATTCATTCTTTAAACATATAATTAGTTGAGTTGAAAATGTTCTGAATATTTGGAAGTGATAGCTGAGGAAAGGGTAGGATTATGGAAAGCAGACATAGACATATACGGAGAAAAAGTCTCCAGTTATCTCTAAAGGTGAAATAGAATTTGGCCCTAAAATCAGAGTTAGTGTTAGGTCTAGAATTTATTGAGCCATTTAGGTAATATTGTTGGGATAATATTGTTAGGTAATATTATTGGTATAATGTCATGTATCCTAGGAATATTTTGTTCTTTAGTTGTTTTTATAAATCAGAGTTTATTTTTATTGATAGAAATTAAAAAAAAATAAAGTGATGGTAATAACTATATCATAACATTTACTTTTTATTATTGATTATTTTGTTCAAGGTACGTTTTGATATTTGCTTGACATGCATAAAATATGCCACATAGTAGGAATAAGACAGTCAATAAAATGGTGATTATCTTTACCTTCGAGTTTGAAGTTTGTTTGGTTAGAAAGGCTTTAATCAAATGCCTCTATAAATATGGAATTTTAAAAAGGATGATTACAATGAGGCATATATAGGGACTTAGGAGAGTGAATAAGGAATGGAGTGATCTATTCTTGAATTTGGGCCTGAGAATAAACAAATGTTTCTCCAAGAAAATATTTATCTTACTTAACCCCAGGCACTTGTTGCTTTCATTATCACTAACTGATACAATTTGCAGATATTCCTTTTAACCATAGTCGCTTTATTGAGGGTGTGGGTTCTGTGAACAATTATTTCATCATCACCTCTGCTTCAGCATCTCTAGTAGGTTCTGTGCATCTCAGGAAGCATCACCTGAATTGAAATAGGAAAGTAGCATTTTATCAATTTTCCCCTTGTCATGAGTAATGATACATTGTATTAGGCAAATGCAATTTATTTACCTGAGACGTGGGTTTACCGTGATATAATTTTCTGATAATACAGATTTGTTAAGGTGCTTTGGAAATTGTAAAGCATTGCATACTTTTGAAGTGTAATTACTACTAATTCCTGAGTGTTTTGTTCGCAGCTGGTCAGAGGAATTGCAAATGAATATTAAAATGAATATATAACAACGTGGTCAGAACTGATCATTATGGAAGGTGTTTTCTGATGTGTTTGCATAAAGAAAAGTCCTAACATTAATAAATTTCTCTTTAGTGGCGGAGTGTTGCAAAATTCAGATCTGTTGAAAGTTGTCTGGGAATATATGGACTATACTAATTGTGTATTAATAGAATGGAGTAAACAGATTTTGGGTTTTGTTTCTTTTTTTCCAGTAAGGCTGATAATGGCTTTTCCCCATGACTGTCTCATAAGATTGAGTTGAATCAAATGTTAAGAATGTGGACAGAAACTAGCAGAAGCTATGGATGTATTTAGTAATTACATGAATCTGACATTATTATTTTATGATGAGCATTGGCATTCTGAAATAAAGTGTCAATAAAATGTCAGAAATATTAAGAAATCTCTGTCTTTTTTTTAATTTAAATTTTTTATTTTTTATA
Source organism: Mustela nigripes (assembly GCF_022355385.1). Classification (NCBI taxonomy): domain Eukaryota; kingdom Metazoa; phylum Chordata; class Mammalia; order Carnivora; family Mustelidae; genus Mustela; species Mustela nigripes. The sequence goes on along the minus strand of NC_081557.1, from coordinate 254,075,705 downwards.
AACATATATTTTTATCCCCAGGGGTACAGGTCTGTGAATCACCAGGTTTACACACTTCACAGCACTCAAAGCACATACCCTCCCCAATGTCCATAATCCCACCCCCTTCTCCCAAACCCCCTGTCTTTTAACAGTCATCATGGGACCAATCATAAGCCTGGTTTTCAACTTAAGCGGGAGAAAGAAAAATTAACGAAGATTCTCATGTAGATGTTAGGGATGTCTGCATTTTATCAATCTATAAAGATGATTTTAATGATTATCCAAAACCATTAACCAGCATAAAGTATATTTTCACTTATGTGACCAACAGTTTCAAAATAATATAAAATATGCTTGTCTGTTTCAGAGATGTCATGCCTGTTAATGTCTTATGCATTGGGGGGGCAGTTATTCTTTCATAATTTTTTTTGAAACTTGGCATACATTGTGATATGTACTACTCATTTCAACAATCAATAACAAAGAAACAACACATAAGTGGAAGAAATAGAACCTTTATTGGCCATCAAATAAAAATGCTGAATTCACACAGCTTTATATTTTAAAAAATATTCTCTGAAAATTGCTAGCTGTTTCTTTTATTACATGATTTACTGTCTTGGGCCATAGTGATTTATGAAAGATTGTACCTGCTGCTTTTGAAAATATAGCTAAAATTGATTTATTTCTCTTCTGTTTAGTCTGCAGTCTTTATTGTTGGAGATCTTTTTCTACACAGGGCTAAGAATTACATGGAGAATATGGCTACATTTTGGAAGGTAGGATTTATGAAAGAATCTGTATATAGAACATTACAGATAAATACACAAAAGTGGTGAAAAATTAGAGAAATATGGTGCATTTATCCATATAGTTTCAATATATGCACTGAAGTATATGAACTGTCAACTTTCTATAATCTCACCAACAGTGAGAAGTTATGAAAAAAGATTTGTTAGTTTCAGAAAACTGGCATATTTATACTTTTCCATCTGGCTTTTATAGGCAAAAAAAACAATTGACAAGAATTAGTTATGAATTTGTAACCTCACCTATGTTCAAATTTTGTCAAACTATTTAAATTTATCTACTAGTTACATTTAAATACATTTTTTAACAGTTATATCTATGTGGGTCATTTTTAGTCAAGTACTTTACAACTAAACTTTCGTTTTCAAATATTATAGAAAATATGTATGTTTATATACATCTATTATTTCTACATGTATACAATACCCATTTTTTCTAGCATTTCTGTACATTTATTTACATAATTAACCTTGGAATTTATCTGCACATATATTTTATTATATGGTCAAGAACAGATTTTTTTTTTTTTCAAATTGCCTTGTAGTTCTCCCAAAACTACCTTTTTTTTTTTTTTTAAAGATTTTATGTATTTGACAGAGAGAGATCACAAGTAGGCAGAGAGGCAGAAAGAGAGGGGGAAGCAGACTCCCTGCTGGCAGAGAGCCCAATGCAGAGCTCCATCCCAGGACCCCAAGATCATGACCTGGGCCAAAGGCAGAGGTTTAACCCACTGAGCCAACCAGGTTCCCCCCAAAACTACTTACTAATTTATACTTTTTCTTTAGTTTGAAGTCACTAACTTTATCAAAAATTTAAGAACTTATGAATTGCTAATTTAAATTAAAAGCTTGATCTCAGAAATTCCTCAAAAACATAAATTAATATACCAAAATCATTAATAATAAAATTAAAGCAAAGTGAAAAGCCATATCACTCTTACTTTCAGAGACATCATTCTGTTTCCAAACGAAACATCCCCAAATCATCTTCGGTCAGCTTCTAAGAATGTCTGCTGATATTCTGTCTTTTCCATTACTCTGCATATGAATTTTTGTACTTTGATAGCCTAAGAATTAAAGCAAGGAATTTTCTCCCAGCCCTGATAATGCTTAATTACAATGTTGAAGCAGAAAATAACAGGAAAACCGTGATGGGTTTCCCTATTGTGAAAACAGAAGAAGTGGAGTGTAGTATAACAATTTTGAAATCTTACCGAGAAGCTTGATGAAGGCTGTTGTCTCCCATAGGGGTTGAAGATTGTGTTGTTGACCTGTGAATCCTTTCAGGTAGCTTTTCATTCTTACTTATTATTTTGTATGGTGTAGGATTCTGATTTAAATGGAATAGGCTGCTGTATTCTATAGTTTCTGCTATATGGAAAACAAGAGCTGAAATGCTTATTCCTTAGATTCCCTCCCTGGGGATCTTTTGTGACCTGGCTATCCCTCAGCCAAAAGTCATATCTCCTTTCAGGAAAACTTTAATGCCAGAATCTCTCATTGTCCAAGTTCTGATTCTCCTGTACTCCCTTTTATTTTCAGGCACAGGAGGAATAATGACATTCTGCACTTTTTGGTTTTAGCTACATTGTTTATTTTTTGTTTGTTTCCCCATTATCCTATCCACACCTCCACACCTTTGTGAATAGTTTCATTACTCAAATCCCTTAAAATCACCCTCTTATGGTATGCCAACTATAATAGTGATCATGCATATATTGGAGCAATTCAAGGATCTGTAATAACTGTCATTGGTCCTGAGGGGGAAAGAAAAATAAATAAATAAAACACAAGGGATCCCTGGTAATATTCAATAAAAACTTGTTTGCAGAATGAATAAAATGAATGAAAAAAAGAAATTGAAAAACGGCAGTGATTTCAGGTTTAAAGACTTTGGCATTGTGATTTTATTCTTGATGATTGAAGATTCTAGAAATAGGAGGGATTTAAAGGAAAAAGATGAGTTTAAAATTTTTGAGATAGTGATTGTGTGAAGCTTACAAACTATCTTATTTGTAATTGTAATATAGGTTGTTGGATATATGGCTCTGGGAACATGGACAATCTGTAAGGTGAAAAAAATGTGTAATTCATATGTATAAAATCATGACTTGATAACATGGATGTAGATTAATTTACCTATACAGGATTGAATAAAAATTATTTAAAAATAGAGATAATAATAAAATTTGGAGAATTTAAAAGGGGTAGAGAATGGAAAATATGACTCAGAATAAACAGAAGTGACATCCTGATAGATATAAAGATAAGTGTTCTCAAGCAAATGCATGGTAGAATTGTCAAGATGTGTATACAGATTAGCTCCTTCCTGATGCTTGCTAATGTGATTCCCGGCTTCAGGCATATGTTACAATGACCAAACCATAAAACCTTTGGAGGAATATGGGTGTTGACTTAAAACATTGAAATTTCATTTTGAGGAGCTCCAAAGCAAAGGGAGCTCAATTCAAAGGAATTATAAAACCTGAAAGACCTCTTGTAGGAAGAATTTTTAATCACATGTAGTTATATATTTTCAAATTTTACATATCTAGTTAACACCTAAATTGTATTGTCAAATCAGGTTTCTCGTGCCTGCATGCAGTACTCAACTTGCTTCATTTACTCTGTTCATATTTAATGAAATAACTCTGCCCATCTCTACATATACTACATATACTTATGTAGAGATGGGCATATACTACATATATGGCATATATGGGCCATATGCTACATATTTGGGCATATACTACATATGCTTATGTCGATAAGTGTACTACATAAGTATATGTAGTACAACTAAGAACCAGAATAGAATGTGAGGTTTCCCTTTGTTACTGAGACTAATGAAATTTACTCCACCATCATTGTTGCATTTCAAATGTTGTTAATGAAAGGGTTGAGAATGATAAATCTTTCAAGTTTAGAGGATTTTGAGCTACTTTAGTATTTTTTTATAATTCCTTGTGGTAAGAAGAATCTGATGAAAGTACCTGATAATTGCTAGTTTATATGAAGGAAACATTCTGTTTTTTTTTTTTTAAGAATTAAGTACACAGTAATAATTTATGAAAAATCTATTCAAAAAGAATAACTGTCATGCTAACATAAAATTTGTTGATAGAACATTTACCACACATTTTAATTATAATTTTTTACACAATTGTAATTTATTTAATATATTACACACTGATACACAATATAGTAAGGAAAACTAGTGTTAGGAACATCTTTATTAGAATCCATGTTCTGCTACTTACTAGCTGAATAATTCATAAACTTGCTTTAATCTCGAAGCCAAAATTTCTTCATTTCCATAAGGGACAGAAAACTATTATCAAAATCTGTGTCTGAATAATTGGTCATAAAATAACAAATGGATGCAAACCTAATAACTTTTTAAATAAATAAACTTTACTGAGATGATCAATAAAATGCTAGATTTTAAAATATTTTGAATTTTACTTCTTAGCAAAAAGTATTATAAAGACTAAAGTGCATATTAACTGTTATTGTTCACCATTTTTAATGGAAGCTGAGTTAAAGATGCCCTACCCTAGAACTTTCTATAGTTTTAATAAGTTTTATCCATTGAGAATGATAACCATTGTGGGATTTTTATAGATAGCTTCTATGATATTGAGGTATGTACCTTCTATCCCTACACTGTGAAGAATTTTGATCAAGAGAGGATGTTATATTTTGTCAAATGCTTTTTCAGCATCTACTTGAGTATCATATGGTTCTTGTTCTTTCTTTTATTAATGTATTGTATTACATTGATTGGTTTGCAGATGTTGAATCAACCCTGCAACCCAGGAATAAATTCCATTTGGTCATGGTGAATAATCCTTTTAATGCACTGTTGGATCCTATTGGCTAGCATTTTGGTGAGAATTTTTGCATCTGTGTTCATTAAGGATATTGGTCCGTAATTCTCCTTTTTGATGGAGCTTTTCCCCTAAGGTCAGGAACATTGCAGGACTATCCACTATCACTCCTGCTATTCAACATAGTACTAGAAGTTCTAGCCTCAGCAGCCAGACAACATAAAGAAATAAAAGGCATCCAAGTCAGCAAAGATGAAGTCAAACTTCCACTCTTTTCAGATGACCTAATATTTTATGTGGAAAACCCAAAAGACTACTCTAAAACTGCTAGAACTCATACAGGAATTCAATAAAGTGTCAGGATATAAAATCAATGCACAGAAATCAGTTGCATTTCTATACAGCAACAGTAAGAAGGAAGAAAGAGAAATTAAGGAGTCAATCCCATTTACAGTGGCACCCCAAACCATAAGATACCCAGGAATAAACCTAACCGAAGAGGCAAACAATCTGTGCTCAGAAAATTATAGAGTACTCATGAAAGAAATTGAGGAAGACACCAAGAAATGATTCCCGCTCATAGACTGGAAGAATAAATATTGTGAAAAGGTGATTGCTACCAAAAGCAATCCACACATTTAATGCAATCCCAAACAAAATAACATTTTTTTCAAAGAAATAGAACAAATAATCCTAAAATATATATGGTACTAGAAAATACCTCAAATAGCCAGAGGAATATTGAAAAAGAAAACCAAAGTTGGTGGCATCTTGTGATGTCACCAGACTTTAAGCTCTATTATAAAGCTGTCATCATCAAAACAGTATGGTGCTGGCACAAAACAGACACATAGATCAATGGAACAGAATAGAGAGCCCAGAAATGGACCCTCAACTCTATGGTCAAATAATCTTTACAAAGCAAGAAAGAATGTCCTATGGAAAAAAGACAGTCTCTTCAACAAATAGTCTTTGGAAAATTGGACAGCCTCATGCAAAAGAATAAAACTGGATCGTTTCCTTATACCAAACACAAAAATAGATTCAAAATATATGAAAGACCCCAGTGTGAGACAAGAATCCATCAAAATCCTTGAGGAGAAGACAGGCAGCAACCTCTTTGACCTCAGCTGTAGGAACTTCTTCCTAGAAACATCACCAAAGTGAAGGTAAGCAAGGACAAAATGAACTATTGAGACTTCATCAAGATCAAAAGCTTTTGCACAGTAAAAGAAATAGTCTACAAAACCAAAAGACAACTGAGATAATGGGAGAAGATATTTGCAAATGACATGTAAGACAAAAGGCTAGTACCAAAATCTATAAAGAACTCATTAAACTCAACACCCAAAGAACAAATAATCCAATCAAGAAATGGGTAGAAGACATGAACAGATATTTCTGCAAAAAAGACATCCAGATGGCCAACAGACTCATGAAAAAGTGCTCAACATCACTCAGCATCAGGGAAATACAAATCAATACCACAGTGAGATATCACCTCACACCAGTCAGAATGGCAAAAATTAACAAGTCAGGAAATGACAGATGCTGGTGAGGATGCAGAGAAAGGGGAACCTTTGTACACTGTTGGTGGGAATGCAAGATGGTGCAGACACTATGGAAAACAGTATGGAGGTTCCTAACAAGTTGAAAATAGAGCTACTGTACAATCCACCAATCACACTGCTGGGTATTTACCTTAAAGATACAAATGAAGTGATCCAAAGGGGCATGTGCACCTGAATGTTTGTAGCAGCAATGTCCACAAAAGCCAAACTATGGAAAGAACCTAGATGTCCATCAATAAATGAATGGATAAAGGAGATGTGATATATATATATATACACATACACAATGGAATACTATGCCACCATCAAAAAAAAAATGAAATCTTGCTATTTGCAATGACGTGGATGGAACTAGAGAGTATTATGCTAAGTGAAATAAATCAATCAGAGAAAGACAGTCATCATATGCTCTCTCTGATACGAAGAATTTGAGAGGCAGGGTGAGGGGATGTGGGGGGTAAGGAGGGACAAAAATGAAATAAGATGGGACAAGGGAGGGAGATAAACATAAGAGACTCTTAATCTCAATAAACAAACTGAGGGTTGTTGGGTAGTTGGGGCAAGGGATAGGGTGGCTGAGTTATGGACATTGGGGAGGGTATGTGCTATTGTGAGTACTCTGAATTGCATTAGACTGATGATTCACATACCTGTACCCCTGAAGCAATAATACATTATATGTTAATAAAAAATAAATAAATAAAATTTTAAAAAGTAAAAAATAATAAATTTTTTAAAAAAATTGGTCTCAATGAAATTTTCATTCATTCAACTAGAACTATTTAAAATGGTGTAATCTGGCTGGGATTGTTTATTGGACTATGTAGTTACTTGGAAAGCAAATGAATGGAAATTATAAATATTGACTGTCAGGAAACTGAATCTGGCATAACTCCTTGAAAATTCTCTGCTTCCAGGGTCTGTACCTCTGTGGATGTGTTGGATATATTTCATTTATCTTTATAAACAGTTTAATTAGTCTGTTTTCAAAGTGAACTTAACAGTTTCAGCTGTTTTTAAATGTTGTATAACTTTTTATTCTTATAATAAATATACATGGTGCTTAGACATGTTAGCACCATGAATTGCAAGACAGGTATCCATCACAGCATCCTTGACGTACGTTGTCTTCACCAATAACTTAGTGGAGAGGCAAAGCACAGTTATGGAGAGAAGTGTCAACTTATTTTATCCCCATTAAATCAACTTGTTCATTCCATTCAGGTAAACAAAACCCAAAATTTGGAGTGCCTGGGTGGCTCCGTGGGTTAAGCCTCTGCCTTCAGCTCAGGTCATGATCTTAGGGTCCTGGGATCGAGCCCCACATCATGTTCGCTGCTCAGCAGGGAGCCTGCTTCCCCCTCCTCTATGCCTGCCTCTCTGCCTACTTGTGATCTCTCACTCTCTGTTTTAAATAAATAAAATCTTTAAAAAAATTAATGTTCTTTAATCCCCTTACAGTGAAACTAGGTGTTGTTTTTGACCAAGACCATTGGATCTTTTTCTTGAAATAATAATATTAATATATTTCTTGAAAATTTTTATATAGTACTATATCTATAAAGAAATACATTAAAATTTGCTTTTCATTTCTATATTTTTATTATTCCTAAGGTACAACTTGTATTGTGCTTGCCTACTCAATCAACATGTCTTCTGATATGTGACATCAATAAAGTAAACCAACACTGCCATTACACTTAAATGACTTGCATTATAGTGAGAGAATGAGATAACAGAACAAGTCATTATAATTGAGCACATTAATTAAAATTGGAAATATGTATGTTTATAGATACGTATGGTAGACACTCTAAGGCAATTTTGGTATTAAAGGTTGGTATCCTGAAAAAAAATGATATCTTAAGTTGATAAATAAAAATAGATTAGTATTAAAAAAAAGAAGAAGAAAATAATTTGTGTTCCTAGGAATAGGTGGAATGGTTGGGAATAGGAGAGAAATTTAGGTAATGAGAAGATGCAGATAATTAGATAGGTGGAATATTGTCCTCAACTCCAAACAAAAAGAGAAAGTATAATTCATTGATGTAAATTGTTTAATTTCATTAGACTTATGGAATTTCTTCAGTGCCACTCTTTGAAGGAAGTCAAATATCCTAAGGGGGACTTTTGTAGGGACACAGGCATCCTATTTCATAGTGATCTTGTAAGAATAGGAGACTTAAATACCTTGTAATCACTGTATGTCATTCTCTCAGACATAGTAAAGTCTATGATTGATATATATCAATATAGATAAATAATTCATATCTATATCAATAGAGATACATATCTACTAAAGAGATTTATTTTTATATATTTACAAATTTATAAAACTTTTATAAATTTATAATTTTTTAATAAATAAAAGTTTTATTTTTATATACAGTCTCTTTGTTCCTCTATTCCAATTCTTGCAAACAACACAAAGCCTTGGTGAGAATGTAGGTTTAGAGTGTATAAGATGCTGGGCTCCAGAAATTCATTTTCATTACACAGTTCTTTATATGCTGACAATTACTTCATTTTGAAGTGTATTTGATATGAGGTTGATTTTGTGAAATTCTTTTTGTAATTCAATTTAAATTAGCCAACACATAGTATATCATTAGTTGTATATAATCATCACTTGTGTATAACACAATAAATCAGTTGTGTATAACACCCAGTGCTCATCACATCACATGCCCTTCTGATTTTGTGAAATTCTAATTTGACTTTGAATATACAGATAGTGACATATAAGGGAGATGGTGTTGGATTAACTCAAATTTTCAGGGTACAGTAGAGGAAATACCATTCCTGGGTACTACTTTTGCTGAAGGGACTTAACATTCTCTCTCTTTTTTTGCTAAAACTCAGTAAAACAGAAGATATAATCTTTTGTACCTTAATATGGTTAATTGGAAGACAGAAAGATACACACACACATACATGTATGTGTATATGTACATATATATGTAGATATATATATATCTTTTTAGCATTTTTTATTGTGTTATATTAGTCACCATATAATACATCATCAGTTCTGCCTTTAATAAGAAATGGAAATGTATATTTCAACTTGATTCATGCTTACAGCATTAGAATTTATTACTTGATATATTTAATGTTTTTCTATTGAAGTATAGTTGACATACAAATGCTACATCAGTATCTGGTGTACAACATGTATTTAATACTTTTGTTTACGTTCATAATAATCTCCACTCAAAATAAAATCAAAATATACCAGACAATGTACTTGCAAATGAGATGGGGAATATGCTAGGAATTGAATGTCCATCCAAAAGTAGAGCATAGCCTTGGGGTTTATTTAATTAGTGTGGAGGAAATGGATAGAGGTAAATAATAGTTTAAAGGAAAAAACAAACAAACAAACAAACAAACAAAAAACAAATCCAAGAAATAAGTTTGGGAAAATATAACTATTTGAATGTAAAAGGAAAGTTTTATATGTCTTTTAATATCTTATATAGAAGCATGCATACCAATGTTTGATACTACTTAATAATACATACACATATACATATATACACACACATATATATATGATACAACAATTAGAGTATAAATAATGTGTACCAAATTCAAAATATTATTTATCTCTGATAAAAAAACAAAAACAAAAACAAAAAACAACAGTTGGATAAAATCTGAAAGATACATATATTTAAGGACCTCAATTCCAGGGTGCCTAGGTGGCTCAGTCAGTGAAGAATCTGCCTTCAGCTGAGGTCATGATTTCAAGGTCCTGAGATCCAGCCACACATAGAGCTCCCAGCTCAGAGCTCAGTCTGCTTCTCCCTCTTCCTCTGACACTTCCCCTTGCTTCTGCATGTTTTCTCTTTCTCATATAACTAAATAAAATCTTAAAAATAAATAAATAAATAAAAGGACCTCAATTCTATTTATTTTTTTCCTTTTATTCTTTTATAATATCTTTTAGAATATGTGGAAATAAAATTTCTAATATATTCTGTAGTGAACTTATTTTCCTAATTAGGGTATTTAAAGAGTATTTTAACCTTAAATTGACTATATATCTAAATTATTGTTATTTTATGTGATGCCTGGGTGGATCAGTCAGTTAACCATCTCCCTTCAGTTCAGGGTCGTGATGTCAGGATCCAGGAATGGAGTCCTACATCAGGCTCCCTGCTCAGTGGGGAATCTGCTACTCCCTCTCTGTCAGCTGCTCCCACTGCTTGTGTGAGCTCTTTCTCTCTCTCTGTTAAATAAATAAATAAATAAAAATCTTTCTTTTAGTTCATTTTTTTTCTAAATTTATTGTAGTATCCTTCTATAACTACCTTGCCATTTGTTTCCATTTTGGTCATGCTAGGTCAGTGCTAGGAAGTCATTTGTGCCTCTCGGAATTTCTATTCCAAGTACTAACCCCCAGTACCTCAGAATGTGACCTTATTTGGAAGTAGTGCATTTGTAGATGATCAGGTTGAAGTCATTAAGGTGGGCTCTAATCCAATATGACTGAATGTTCTAAAATAAATTTAATAATATAATATAAAATAAAACATAAAATAAAATAAAACAAAGAGGAAATTTGAACACATAGACAAGCACACACAGAGGAAAAACACCATGTGAAGATTAGAGTTATGCTGCTACAAGCCAAGGAACTACCAGAAGCTTGGAGAAAGCTGTGGAACAGACATTGTTCTAACACCTTCAGAGGGAGTATTGACCTGCTGGCAACAGAAAATTGGCCTTCTAATCTCCTGAACCATGACATAATAAATTTCTCTTCTTTGTTAGACTAATTGTCATTTTTGTTACAACAGCCTGAGCAAACTAATACAGACAGATATAGAATACAAACATTTTATTTTGGTATCAGAGTTATACAGTGTCTCTGATTTATCCAGTATGTATAGTGGATCTTTTGTATTGAATAAAGTGTATGTGTATGTATTCAGGGGGCATAGTGGTCAATATGTCTTGATTAAGATAGGGTATACCCTTTATTAGAAAGGCAATTAGAACACCAGGGCTCTTCTCTCCTGAAATTTTGGCAAACTTTTAGTAGGTTCACACCATCTACTTAGAAGTGTGGCAATATACCATTTCGATTGAGAAATGATCTCTGAAAACTGGACATTTTTCTTCCAGATATTATAGATCTCTGATATTTATTGGGGAAAGTCAAATTCACTTCTTATTTAATCTATCCTGAAATTCAATGATCAGAGAAGAACAAAATAAGACCTGTCCTCCTCTCTATGTATTGGAAGAGATAAGTGAGAATTTTAAAAATCCAACCTCCTTATCAGTTAGGGGCTTGCAAAATAAGTATCTGCATAAGTTATATCTCTGTGCTGTGTTTCAAGAACTTCTGTTTCTTTTTTTAAATTTTTTATTCATGTTTGTTTCTTTTTTTTTTCTATTTTTTTTTTTATTCATCATGACAAGTGTACTCTTCAGTCGCCACCTCCTATTTCTTCTGTCACCCCACCAACCTCCCCTCTGGTAGCCATCAATTTGTTCTTATTTTTTTAATTTATTTTTTTATTTTTAAATTTATTTTTCAGCATAACAGTATTTATTATTTTTGCACCACACCCAGTGCTCCATGCAATCTCTGCCCTCTATAATACCCACCACCTGGTACGCCGACCCCCCCCCCCCGCCCCTTCAAAACCCTCAAATTGTTTTTCAGAGTCCGTAGTCTTTCATAGTTCAACTCCCCTTCAAATTTCCTCCAACTCCCTTCTCCTCTCTATCTCCCCATGTCCTCCACGCTATTTGTTATGCTCCACAAATAAGTGAAACCATATGATAATTGACTCTCTCTGCTTGACTTTTTATTATTGTCTTTTTTTTGGGGGGGTGGGCAGAGACAGTAGGGGGATGCAAGTTTTAAGAGCAAAACAACTACATGAAGAAATTTCATCTAATATCTTAATAGCATCACTTTAAACTTTTTCAGGCTTTAAGTTTGAGGGGGCTACTTAACATAAATACACAACTATTAATATGGTAGGCCATTATGACCATCAAAACTATAAGCAGTCCCAGAAGTGGGTTTTCTTCTCTCTTGTGTTTTATTCTTTCTTTTGAGCTAGGATGTAGGGTTCATTAGAATTTGCATTTAGTCTGCTTCCAATTACTATTTGTGTCTGCTCCTTGACTATATTTAGAGGATATTACTAGATGAATTAGGTTATAACATGTCATTTCCTCACTTCAACCCTGCTCCCCTAACACACATGCATGTACACGCACACACACACACACACTGGGATGTTATTCAGCTATAAAAAAAGAATGAAGTCTTGCCATTTGCCATGACATGAATGGAGCTAGAGAGTATTATGCTAAGAGAAATAAGTCAAAGAAAGACAAATACCATATGATTTCACTCATTGGGGAATTTAAGAAACAAAACAAATAAGCGAAGTGGGGGAGAAAAAGAGTGAGAGAGGGAAAACAAGATACAGACTCTTAATTAGAGAGAACACACTGATTGTTACCAGAGGGGGGTTTAGTGGAGAGATTTGTTAAATGCGTTATGGGTTAAGGAGATGTACTTGTGATGAGCATCAGGTGTTGTTTGGAAGTGTGGAATCACTATATTATACACCTGAAACTATTAGTACAGTATATCTTAACTAACTGGAAATTAAATTTAAAAAACTTCTTTAAAAACAAATGTGGGATATTGAATTTTCCCTGCTATAGAATTAAAATAAAATAAAACATTATGTTTGGTCACTTCTTTCATGTCCTCCTATACAATTTGGCTTACCATTGGACGGTCATATTGTCTATGTGTATAATTACCCACGATGATCCAGGCACACTGGAAATCAGGATCTGAAAGACAAAAAAAGACAAAGGCAGCTCCTTGCTGTCAAGAAGCGCATAATCTATGAGAAGTGACAAATGAGTGATACAATATGACACAATATGAGAAAGGTAAATACATGAACACATTAATGAAGCAGACAGAGTAGACTTTTTGTGTTTGTTTGTTCTGTTGTTCTGTTTGTTTTTCCTGAAGATGTAAGAGCATGTTAAGAATGTTCAGAGAAATATATCAATTCTGAAGATTAAGCAAAACCTTATTGGGAATATTGGTCTAATCGTGCCCAAAAATTCACTCTCCAAAACTCTGTATAATTCAGTACAATTTAGGGAAAATAAATAACTAGAACAGTCATAATCTATAGAACTACTGCTTCTATAGAGAGCAGAGAGCAGAGAGCCCGACGTGGGACTCGATCCCAGGACCCTGAGATCATGACCTGAGCCAGAGGCAGCGGCTTTAACCCACTGAGCCACCCAGGTGCCCCTGAGTGCAGTAGCTTCTTAAGGGAGCAATCATATCTTAGTTGATTTGGTATCCTTAGCACCTAATATACTACCTAAAAACACAAGCTTATGTTAAGTGTTTATTAATGAAACATAAGACAATTGTTTTTTTTCTAATTGCCTAGAAATGTATTTTATCAAAATATACTAATTATAATGAAATTGTATTACAAGGCAAAGCATTTGCATATCATGGTAAGTCAGACACATAACAATTTAAGTTGTATGGGCCAGTTTTAAACTGTTGCAATTTAGAAAGAGAAGCAAAAAATTCCCTACTATCATTTCACATATTAAATTAAAGGAAAGTACCATTCAGTTTTATATTTCGTATTTGTATTTGTATTATTTTATTTTAAAAATGAGTAATGAATATCCAGCTTATTTCTAAAGGAAGAACTAGATCCCTGGATTTATATTAAAATAATGTATGATTATTGATAGAAAATAAAGTGCTAGGGGTTGTCCTAAGTGATTTATAAATGATTGCCTCATGAATCCCTATGAGTTAAACCTCTAAGTTCACATCATTAGGTAAAATTAGTAATCTTATTTAGCAGATTAAAAAGCTCAAGCCTTGAGAGGTAAGATAATGTGCTTAATGTCACACACCTAGTGAGCCACAGTTTATAACAACCCAGAAGACCTAAAAAATCTGTATTCTTAATATAGACATATATCACCAAGAAGAGATTGAGGCAATTATGCTAAGAACTATTATTACAATTTCATACATTAATATTTTTAAAAGGAGATCTAACCCAAGCCACAGTATGGAAACTAAAATATATATTTAAATTCAAGATACATAAGAAACATGGAATTACTGTTTCAGTAAATTGACTTAAGTTTTTAAATATATGTCTTCCTGAAATAATATAATATAATTACAGTATATTAAGTATATACAGTATATTAAGACTGTAGAACTTAAGAACATAACTTTATAAAACTTAACTGATAGAATTCTTTCAAATCAATATTTTAACAATCCTTATACTTATTTTATATTTTAATATTTTATTTATTTATTTGACACAGAGAAAGAGAGAGAGAGCACAAGTAGAGGGAGCAGCATGTAGAGGGAGAAGCAGGTTCCCCACAGAATTAGGAACCCAATGTGGGACTCAATCCCAGGACCCCAAGATCATGACCTGAGCCAAAGGAAGATACTTAACCGACTAAGTCACTCAGGTGTTCCTTTCTTTATGCATATTTTAGTCATTAATATTATTTTTCATTTACTTTTTCAGTTTTTTATTTAAATTCTCATTAGTTAACATATACTGTAATGTTGGTTTCAGGAATAGAGTTTAGTGTTTCATCACTTATACATAACACCCAGTGCTCAACAGAAGTTTCCTCCTTAATACTGATCACCTGTTTAGCCCATCACTTGCCTACCTCTCCTCCATCAACCTTCAGTTTGTTCTCTGTAGTTAAGAGTCTCTTATGATTCCCTCTCTTTTTTACACATCTATGTTCATCTGTTCTGCTTTTTAAATTCCATATATGAGTGAAATCATATGATATTTGTCTTTCTCTGACTGACATTTCACTTAGCATAATACATTCTACCTCCATCCATGTAGCTACAAATGGTAAGATTTCATTCTTTTTGATGGCTGAGTAATATTCCATTGCATAGATATGCCATTCTTCTTTATCCATTCCTTGGTCAGTGGGGAACTGGACTCTTCCCAAATTTTGCAGTTGTGGACATCCTGCTGTAAACATTGTGGTGCGTGTGCCCCTTCAAATCAGTATTTTCATGTTCTTTGGGTAAA
Source organism: Mustela nigripes (assembly GCF_022355385.1). Classification (NCBI taxonomy): domain Eukaryota; kingdom Metazoa; phylum Chordata; class Mammalia; order Carnivora; family Mustelidae; genus Mustela; species Mustela nigripes. The sequence goes on along the minus strand of NC_081557.1, from coordinate 254,060,391 downwards.
TACATAGTAATACAATTGCTGGGTCATAGGGTAGTTCTAGGTTTAACTACTTGAAGAACTTTAATATTATTTTCCAGAGTGGCTACACACAAAGGCATTCCCACTCACAGTATAAAAGAGTTCCCCTTTCACCACTCTTCCCCAACATTTGTTGTTTCCTGGATTGTTAATTTTAGTCATTCTGACAGGTGGGAAGTGGTATTTTATTGTGGTTTTGATTTGTATTTCCCTGATGACTAGTGATGTTGTGTTGAGCATCTGTTCATCTGCCTGTTAGTGATCTGTATATCTCTTTGTTAAAATGAAAAAGGGAGGGGGGTGCCTGGATGGCTCTGTTGTTAAGCGTCTGCCTTCGACTCAGGTAATGATCCCAGGGTCCTGAGATCGAGCCCCACATCAGGCTCCCTGCTCAGTGGGAAGCCTGCTTCTACCTCTCCCACTCCCCCTGCTTGTGTTCCCTCTCTCCCTATCAAATAAATAAATAAAATATTTTTATTTATTTTTTTTTAATTTTTTTATTTTTATAAACATATATTTTTATCCCCAGGGGTACAGGTCTGTGAATCACCAGGTTTACACACTTCACAGCACTACCAAATCACATACCCTCCCCAATGTCCATAATCCCACCCCCTTCTCCCAAACCCCCTCCCCCCGGCAACCCTCAGTTTGTTTTGTGAGATTAAGAGTCACTTATGGTTTGTCTCCCTCCCAATCCCATCTTGTTTCATTTATTCTTCTACCCACTTAAGCCTCCATGTTGCATCACCACTTCCTCATATCAGGGAGATCATATGATAGTTGTCTTTCTCTGCTTGACTTACACAATGGAATACTATGCAGCCATCAAAAGAAATGAAATCTTGCCATTTGCAACAACATGGATGGAACTAGAGCGTATCATGCTTAGCAAAATAAATAAAATATTTTTAAAAAATCTATTAATGTCTTCTGGTCTCCACTTAATGAGATTTTTTTTGGGGGTGTTGATTGTGATAAGTTCTTTATATATTTTGGGTACTAACCCTTTATCAGTTATGTCATTTGCAAATATCTTTTCCCATTCTGTTGGTTGCCTTTTAGTTTTGTTGGTTGTTTCCTTCACTGTGCAGAAGTTTTTTATTTTGATGAAGTTCCAATAGTCCATTTTTGCTTTTGCTTCCCTTATGTCAGGAGATGGACCTAGAAAGATGCTGCTTGCTGTGGTCCCATGTCAAAGAGATTAGTGTCTGTGTTCTCTAGGATTTTTATGATTTCAGATCTCACATTTAGGTCTTTCATCCTTTTTTAATTTATTTTTTGTGTGTAGTACAAGAAAATGGTTCTGTTTCATTCTTTTTGCATGTTGCTGTCCAGTTTTCCCAACACCTTTGTTGAAAGACATATTTCCCATTGGATATTCTTTCCTGCTCTGTCAAACATTAATTGACTATTTAATTTTTGGCTTATTTATAGATTTTCTTTCTTCTCTCTTGATCTATGGATCTAATATTGTGTATGTACCATAATCTTTTGATTACTACAGACTTGCAATATAGCTTGAAGTCCAGAATTGTGATGCCTCTAGCTTTGCTTTTGTTTTTCAAAATTGCTTGGGCTATTCAGGGTCATTTGTGGAGTCCTACAAATTTTAAGATTGTTTGTTCTAGCTCTGTGACAAACGCTGGTGTTATTTTGATATGAATTGCATTAAATGTGGATTGCTTTGGGTAGTATAGACTTTTTAACAATATTTGTTCTTCCAATTCATGAGCATGGAATATTTTTCCATTTGTTTGTGTTCTTTTCAATTTATTTCATAAGTGTTGTATAGTGTTCAGAGTATAGATCTTTTACCTCTTTGGTTAGGTTTATTTCTAGATATTTTATAGTTTTGGTGCAATTGTAAATCAGATTGATTCCTTAATTTTTCTTTCAGCTGCTTCATTATTGGCATATAGAAATGCAACAGATTTCTGTACATTGATTTTGCATTCTGTGATTTTACTGAATTCATCTATCATTTCCAGCAATTTTTTGTTGGGTATTTCAGATTTTCTATATGGAGTAGCATATCATCTGCAAATATCAGCTTTACTTCTTCCTTACTTATTTTAATGCTTTTTATTTCTTTTTGTTGTTTGCTTGCTGAGGATCCCAGTACTGTGTTAAATAACCATGGTGAGAATGGGAGTTCTTCTCTTGTTTCTGACTATAAGAGAAACGCTCTCAGTTTTTTCTTTTTCCCATGAAGTTGAAAATAGCTGTGGGTCTTTCATATATGGCTTTTATAATATTGAGGTATGTTCTATCTATACCCTTTGTTAATGTTTTTTGTGAAGAATGAATGCTGTATTTGTCAAATGCTTTTTCTGCATCTATTAAGAGGATTATATGGATCTTATCCTTTCATTTATTAATGTAGTGTATCACCTCAATTGATTTACAAATATTGAACCATGCTTGCAAACCAGGAGTAAATCCCACTTGATTGTGGTGGATGGTTCTTTTAATGTACTGTTGAATTTGATTTGGTAGTATTTTGTTGAGAATTTTCCTCTCCGTGTTCTCAGGGCAATGGGCCTATAATTCTCCTTTTTAGTGGGGTCTTTAGTTTTGGCATCAAGGTAATACTGTCTTTGTAGAGTGAGTTTGGAAGTTTTCCCTCCATTTCTAAGAGGAATCACAACATTTTAAATAAAGCAAATGCATATGTTTAATATTTATATCATTGAAAATCATGAGCACGGGTGCCTGGGTAGCTCAGTTGGTTAAGCAACTGCCTTTGGCTCAGGTCATGATCCTGGAGTCCCAGGATTGACTCCTGCATTGGGCTCTCTGCTCATCAGGGATTCTGCTTCCCCCTCTGACCTTTTCCCCTCTCATGTTCTCTCTCTCTCTCTCTCTCATTCTCTCTCTTGCATAAATAAATAAAATCTTTTTAAAAAAATGTTAAAAAAATGAGCACAATTATTTTTTGAAAAAGTAATTAAGTGTAGGCTAGATCTTTAAAAATCTTTTAAATTTCCAAAACTGGACTCTAATTTCCTTAATTTTTTTTCTTACTTCCCTCCTCAATCCAATATAGACAGTCTTTCATCTTCACTTTCTTTCTGAAATATCTTTTAATAAAGTCACATATTAAATATACTAATGGGAACTGAAAAATAAAATGCATATATATCATATTTCCCATACAAATTGTCAAATTATAGATTTTATCCACACAATAAGCAAGCTGGATACAATACCTGTAGATCATTGTACCTAATAACTTTAAGGTGCTTATTTTATTAAACACATACAGAATATTTGCAGAAACTAACCTAAATTTCATAAAGCACATTCCATAGGATTTCCAAAGCCACCATTCTAAATATCTAAATTCAAAATGTCCAAAAATTTGAAGGTTAATAATAATAGTAATTGTATTATGTCCAATATGAGAATGTCCTAAATAAAGATATAACCTTACATATATAAACTTGTGATACATAACAAAATGAGTATCTAGGGAAAGTTTCTTCTTACATATTTATAGTAGAAAAACAAATTCTCAATATTTGAAGATGAATCAATTATGTTAAATAGAGAAGGAGGTTTTTGCACACATTCATCAAGTTCAGAAGAAGTGAGTACTAATAAATCATTATTTATAACTAAATCACGTTTATGACTACCATATATTTGGGGAAAACTAAGTAGTATTCTCTTTTGCATTATTATCAAATATGTTTATGGGCTCCATCAATTCATCATGAACTAATTCACCCTATAATAAATTCACCATTTTATTAGACAAAGAAGGATAGGCACTAACATTAGTATTAGATATGAAAAAAAAATTTAAAGTAATTGTGATATTATCACTACCATTTATAAAAGTATAAATTGCTCAACTCTTAATAAACTCAATCTCAGCTGAAAGTGTTTGGATTAGTGATATTATAGATTGATTTTTATGAAACTACAAGTAAGTTAAACTCTCAACATTTGAAAGGAGACATGAAAGTAGAGGAACAAGTGAAGGACAAGGATAGAGGCAGACAAACTGCTAGTGCAAAGGGATGACAGAATACCTTGATAGTGGCTTGGGAGTGTTGGCAATTAGGATACTCAAAGTTACTACTGAAAATGAAATATGGTCAGACTCCCTGGTGGCAGCACATTTTGTGAAATATCACTCTGACATTATATCTCTTAGATTTATAAGTACTGAAAATGTCTTTGCCCTGTATAATGATAATAATGTACCCCACTGCTAATATATGTGATAATTAAGATGGTTTCAATATAAGCAGAAAGTCTTGTTTGCTTTTTTGAAACAGTATTACTATTTACATGCATTAAATATATGCTAATTTAGAATAAAATGTAATTTTTGAGAATTTTTTTCAGTTCTAAGGAATGATATTTCAGCAAATCATAAGCCATTCTTATTAATTATATGAAATAATTATAAGCTATAAAAATGTAGACTCAGATGAGAGAGGCTTCTACTTTTCAACAGACATTTTATATGCTCCAGTGGAAATTTTTTCTGATTCTGGTCTTTAATAGTCCCGATTTGCTATTTGTGTCCAATGGGTTCAAACTGTGTAGATAAATGCATATGCTAAATGTGAACCCCCAAAGAGTCCATGGCTTTCTGGACAGAAAACTACTTAGTATAAAGAAAAGTACCTATAGCAGTCAGTAGTAAAGACACATCCAGATTAATTTCATTAGTCCAGTTTTCCCATTTGATACAACAAAAGTCAATATTTCTATTATAAATTATGGTTTAGAGACTTACTTAGTAATGGACATAGAGCAAAGTGATCAAATTTATGATCTTTTCCAAATGAAAAAAATAATCCATGTAAGTATTTGCATCAAGTTTAAAGATTTTTACAGGATTTCTGAAGCACATGCACAAATCACAAGTTAAGAAAACAGGCTAAGGGTGTCTGGGGGGCTCAGTCAGTAAAGCAATTGACTATTGATCTTAGCTCAGGTCTTGATTTCAGAGTTGTGAGTTCAAACTCTGTCAGGCTCCACTCTGGATATGGAGCCTACTTTAAAAAGAGAGAGAGAGAAAAAGGGAATGAAAGAAACCAGGTTATAAAGATTTCTGCATGAAGTCAATAATTTTGGGGAGCCTGGTGGCTCAGTCAGTTAAGCATCTGCCTTCGGCTCAGGTCATGATCCCAGGGTCCTGGGATTGAGCCCCACATAGGGCTTCCTGCTCAGCAGGGAATCTTCTTCTCTCTCTCTCTGTTCCTCCTCCCCATTCATGCTTTCTCTCTCTCCCTCTCTTTCTCTCTCTCCCTCTCTTTCTCTCAAATAAATAATTTTTTAAAAATTGACAATTTTATATAATTATGCATATGTATTTTAGCTGTGTATATGTGTATATATACATATTTATGAGTATTTTACATAGGCACCAATTAATATTTTATATATTGATTATTTAAATAATTCAGGAAAATATGCTTGATATTTAAAAACTATGAGTATTCTTTTTTTTAAAGATTTATTTATTTATTTGAGAGAGAGAGAGAGAGAGAGAGAGATGGCATGTTGCAGAGGGAGAGAGAGTCTCAAGACTACATAGGCCTCTGAGATCATGACCTGAGCAGAAACCAAGAGTTGAACACTTAACCAACTGTGCTGTCCAGGAACTCCAACCATGAAAATATTCTTAAGAAAAAATTTAAGCTGATTTCCTTACTGTAAAACATTTTGCTGCTTTTATTTATTTATTTTTAAGATTTTATTTGTTTTCTTGACAGAGAGAGAGAGATCACGAGTAGGCAGAGAGGCAGGCAGAGAGAGAGGGGAAGCAGGCTCCCTACAGAGCAGAGAACTTGATGCGGGGCCCCATCCCAGGGCCCTGAAATCATGACCTGAGCCAAAGGCAGAGGCTTTAACCCACTGAGCCACCCAGGTGCCCTCATTTTGCTGCTTTTAAATTGATATTGACATTTATAAATTCTTCCCTATTAAATTACAGAAATAATAAATTGTAATAAAGTGCAATTAGAGAAATAATTCATAAAATATTCTAAATTTAGTTTAGTTTTCTTTTTTTTTTAAGATTTTTATTTATTTATTTGATAGACAAAGATCACAAGTAGACAGAGAGGCAGGCAGAGAGAGAGGGGGAAGCAGGCTCCCCGCTGAGCAGAGAGCCCGATGTGGGGCTCCATCCCAGGACCCTGAGATCATGACCTGAGCCGAAGGCAGAGGCTTAAACCACTGAGCCACCCAGGCGCCCCTAAATTTAGTTTTCTATTTGCATGAATTCCACATCTTTAATGTCACTTAAAATTTTTGCATTAATATAACATTACTATAAACGACATTAAATTATTGCATTCAATTTAACTGAATTTTAATTTCATCATTCAAAGAAAAAATAATACAGAAAATTTAAATATTAAATTTTATGTTACTAATATAAGGATTATTGATTTTCATATAAAATGGAATTTATTTTTATATTCAAATCTTAATTTTGAATTAAGGGGTACTTACTATTTTCAAATTATCTTTTACTAAAAGGAACTCTTTTTTTGCAGAGAGAGATCACAAGTAGGCATAGAGGCAGGCAGAGAGAGAGAGGAGGAAGCAGGCTCCCTGCTGAGCAGAGAGCCCGATGCGAGGCTCGATCCCAGGACCCTGAGATCATGACCTGAGCGGAAGGCAGCGGCTTAACCCACTGAGCCACCCAGGCGCCCCTAAAAGGAACTCTTAATTATACTACTTTCTTTGTTACTTCTCTTTCCTGTAGATCATAAATTACAATGGAAACTACTGCCTCTGAATTGGGAAGCCTAAATGCAATGGTTATAATTGGTTCCAAAATTTCAGGAGCCAAGTGGCTGCATTTAATCTCCAAAGGCAAGGTAGGCATAATTACCATAATGAATAACAGGGTCAAATCAGTAATTAGAGTATGGTGATTTGCAAAGACCTATGGTGTTGGCTGGTTGGTCACAGTATCCTTAAAGTGAAAGAGTTGGGCAGTCTGCTAAATTCTTTTTTTTTTTTAATATAATTTTTTATTTTTTATAAACATGTATTTTTATCCCCAGTGGTACAAGTCTGTCTGCTAAATTCTTATTTGATCTGTATAAGGAGAACAGTTTTAGGTCAAGTAAACAGAAGTCTAACTTGATCGTAAAACCAGATTCAAAGCCTCTCATTCAATTCTCTATATTAAGTCAGTATCAAGACACAGAACCTCTTGAATGAAGGAGAAGATGAATGCTTAAAGGAAGGATCTCACTGCTCTGTTAAATTTATGCTATTAATCTTCCTCGCTGTCTTCCCCAAAGGGACTTATGAACTTTCACAGAGTGTGCATTGGGAGAAAGAAAATGATGAAATTTTTGAAGATTACTGGACACCAGTTATTATTGACACTGATTCCAAGGGTCCCAAAAGTTCACTGTTGTCCATTAGTTACAGTAAGGTTTTGTGGAGGTCAGGTGGTCTATAGTTTTACCTCAGAACAGATCAGTTTGTGGGTCCATGAACACATCTTGTGGTTATTTCCCCCATTCTGAAATGTATAATTAGAATAGACAATTCCAGTTGTCCTGGCAGCAGTGATTGATCCTTATTTCCAAGAGGAAATTGTACTGCCACCACATAATGAAGGTGGGAGGATATGTTTAGAGCATATGAGGTAACTTAGGACAACTTTTAACATCATCATGCCCTGTGATTGAAGTTAATGGAAAACTGCAACAACCTGATTCAAGCAGGACAATCAATTGTCCATAGCAATGAGAGTTTGGGTCATACTACCAGGTATATACCATGACCATTTGGTAGTTGTATGGTTGTTTTGTGTTGATTTTTTTAAAATTTTGTTTTGTTTTTCTTTCAGTTTTTAAGGAAACTCCATACATTTTTGTTTTGCATATCAGATGAGCTATATTACATTTTATAAGGGTTCTGATTTTTCCTCATCTTTGCCAATACTTGTTGAATTCAAGATGCTGTAGTTGTTTTTTTATAGCCATCTTAATAGGCATGAGATGTTATCTCATTGTGGTCTTGGTTTGCATTTACCTGATGATTAATGATGTTAAGCACTTTTTCTTATACTTGTTGACTGTGCTTTCTTTGAAGAATTATTTATTTAAGTCTTTTGCTCACCTATGTGCTTTTTGATACTGAGTTGTAGGACTTTCTTAAGTATTTTAGATATTAATCACAATCAGATATATGGTTTGCAACTTTTTTTCATTCCATAGGTTCCCTTCTTTTTGTTGATTTTTGATTTATTGATTGTTTCCTATGCTGTGCAGAAGCTTTTTAGTTTGATGTAACCCCATTGTTCTATTTTGTTTCTGTTGCCTGTGCTTTTAGTGTCATATCCAAGAAATTACTGCCAAGACCAATGTTGGGAATATATTACCTTATATTTTATACTAGGAGTTTTACAGATTAAGTTCTTACATATAAGTCTTTAATCCAAGTTGGATTGTTTTTATATAGGGTATAAGATAAGAGAATAATTTCATCTTTCCACATGTAAATATCCAGTTTCCTCACCATTTGTTAAAGAGACTATCAATTCCCCATTGTGTATTCTTGACATTCTTTTATTTTTTAATTGTGTTTTTCATGTAATGTTCAATAATTCTGGCATTCTTTTTGAGGATGATTTGTTTATGAACTTATGGATTCTCTTCTCTGTTTCATTAGTCTATATGTTGGTTTTTATACCATATAATCCAGGATTCCTACATCTGTGTATACATCTAAAAGAATTGAACTCATATCTGTATTCCCATTTTCAATGCAGCATTATTCACAGTAGCCAAGAAACAGAAACAACCTACATGTGACAGATGGGCTAATAGATACAGATAATATGATATATGTAAACAATAGCATTTTATTCAGTCTTAAAAAAGGGATATCCTGACATATGTATGAACCTGGAGGACATTTTACTAAATAAAATAAGGCAGTGACATAAGGACAAATGCTACATGACTCCACTTATATGAGGTACCTACAATAGTAAAAATTCTAGGAACAGATTAGAATGGTGCTTGCTAGTGAGTTGGGGGGAGGGAAATGGTTAAATATTTGATGACTGTAACTTAAAAAAAATCAGTTATGCAAGATGAATGTGTTTAACATCTGCTATATAACATAATGCTTATAGTTAATAATACCTAATTGTACACTTAAAATGTATTAAGAGGATACATTTCATGTTCAATGTTTTTGTTAAAATAATTAAAAAAAAAAAAAACAGTAGCAGAAATCACTCGAGAAAATCATGACGTGCCTGCTGAGCAAAAAGGGAATAGAGAATGGGCAGTGTAAGAAGGTAGTTTTTAATACTAGCTAGAGCTGAGTGCCCAGTTGCAGAAACCAGGACTGTTGTTGTTATTAGTATTTCTTCTTTATTTTATTAGAAACATGCACGTGTATTAAATTATCTTTGTTTTCTTGTCTTTTTAATCACTTTATCATATAACATAATCAGTATAAACTTTTCATCATAGTAATTAATTTACAGGTTATCAAGGAGAAGTAGGAACATCACTCAAAGATTTCCCATCCTCTTCTGGGGAAAGGATTAATAGGCTTTAATAATAGTACACAGGATAGATGCATCATGCTAGGCAGAAGTGTGACTTTGTTATTGTCTTTATTAGGAGATTAAGTATTACTTAAGGAGAAGTGTATGGGTGCCAAATTGATAAGGAATCTAGTGTGATGGTAAATTTTTTGTGTCTACTTGGATAGAATTAAATCCCCAATTGCTTGGTCAAGCAAATGGTACTCTGTATTTATTTTTAGCTGTGATTAATATTTAAATTAGTAAAATTTGAGTTGGCATTTACGTTCTAATGGAAGAAGACAATAAAGAACAAACAACTAAATAAACTATTACACAGCTAATCATATTATTATCTCTTTGTCTCAGGCTTATTTGTTTTTGATAAGATAAAACAATAAGTTTAAATACAAGGCGTGGGGTATGTTATTATAGCAGTTGCAAGGACAAAACAGATGTCCATCACCTTTCCATATGGTCTGTTCCTTCCTTAGTCTTCAATACGTTCACGTTCCTCCTACTGCCTTTTTTATTTACGTGTATAAATCAGCTGTCAGACATCTCCCTGTGCTAGTCATTTAGACTCAAAGTGATTTCTATCAAGAACTGTAGGTATTGTCAGCTTGTCAGGAATGCCACTGCCTTCTGCTTTTCAACTTTGCAAGTGCTACTTGATTGACATTTTTAAAATTCTGTCAGCTTTTATTGCCTTTGTATGCTTTATACAGAACAGAAAAGAAGATGCAGTTCCTATGCATTTGATTGGCAAAATCACAATCTCAACAAGAAAATGTTCAATTTCATAAATCAAGTATTTCATAAATAGAGAAAAAAGGTGACAATATAGATTATAGACTCAGTTGTGAAAAGGACTTCTGGTATAGAAATTAACAGCTCTCAAACTTCCAAGTATAGATTAAAATCCTATAATGAAAAACAAATATTAAAATACATTAACTGATTTCCTTCAGTGTACAATAATGGTGTCTTTATTTCTTTCAAAGAAACAAGTTTTTTTCTTTTAATTCTATTTGATCCCATCAGAGCTAACATACAGTATTATATTACTTTCAGGTGTACAGTATAGAAACTCAACAATCCCCTGCATCACCCAGGGCTCATCAGAAGTGCACTCTTTAACCTCCATTTCCTATTTCACCCATCCACCCACCTACTCCCGCCTGGCAGCCATCAGTTTGTTTTCTACAGGTAAGAGTCTTTTCTTGGTTTCTTTCTTTCTCTCTTTTCCTTCGCTCATGTGTTTTGAGAAACAAGTCTTACTAAATAAGTGAAATCAGTAATTCACTGTGGATTCTAAAAATCTGTGAGCTAAAATAAACTATACGCCAAATATATTAGATAGGTTTTTGTTTGTTTCACTCATTAAAATATTGCAAGAAACACTGATTGTTCCAAAGACTGTTATTGCCCTTTTGGAAGTCTCACTATAAAAACATAAACTAATGTGAACCGTTACTCTTTGGATTAAGACACCTAAGTATCAAAACTAAAAAAAAAAAAAACAAAAAAAACAAAAAATGAATCACCTGCTTATGATTATTCTCAATGAAAGTGAGAAAGATATAAGCATAATTAATTATACTAGAGTATAGATGTTCAAAATGAAAACCTATCATGGCATTTTAAGAAATAAGTAATAGGTAATACTGAAATAAATGTTTTTATAACATAATCAGTCATAACTTTTTTTCTATTTTTCAGAGTGGGTCTCTAGGTTGAAAATTCTACTGAATATCTGTGAAGATATTTTAACTGCTTATAGTAAGTTACATAGATTCGAGATCTTTTTGCTTCAAATCTAAAAGGAGGCATGTCTATCACTGAGACATAGTGGCAAAGTGAAGGCTAGGTAATAGTTATAAAATGGGTAAGCGATCAGTTACACAATGAAAAATTAAGCTTATTGGAAATGAAAGTAATGATAATGAATGCAAATATTCCATGTTCCATGATATAAATAAATATAAATATAAATAATATAAATATAAAATAAAAATATTTTATTTTTTACTATGTAGTGAATAAATTATGTAAATAGTAAATAAATTATGTAAAATAGTAAAATATGTAGAATAGTGCATATGCTACATTATCAAAATTTACCAAGATAGATATCAATTATGGTAGAATTCAAATTAATTTTAGGTGTATAGTTCTCTAATTAGAGACGAATTATAGATTGCCAATTCAAAAGTCATAAATAAAGGATGCCTGGGTGGGTCAGTTGATTAAGTGACTGCCTTGGGCTCAGTTCATGATCCCAGGGTGGTTGAGCCCTGAGTCAGCCTCCCTGTTCAGTGGGGAGTCTGCTTCTTCTTCTCCTGTTCCCATGCTTGTGATCTCTCTGTCAAAGGAATAAATAAAATCTTTAAAAAAATCATAAATTGTATGAAAAAATAAGCAGAAAAGTAGAGCAAACAAATGGTAAATTTAAATTACATATACATATAAATCTGTGCTGCAATCAGTTTATGTAAAAATTCTCAGTTCCTCATTGTTTATTTCATTGGAGTTTGCTGGTTGACAGCAATGGCTCTATTTCAGAGAACTGGTGGGTTTGAGTCTACTCTGTTGTGTGTTCTCATTCCTGGTTACAGGTTAAAAAATGAATCTCCTATCTAGGCAGACACACAAGATGACTATTATAATGACTCCTTCCATATTCTATGTGTCAAAGCAAGTCACATGACCCAAACATATAAGTAAGGAAAGGAAATATATGATTTTCTTGGGAGTTACAGGAGGGAGGAGCGAACTTTTCTAAAAATAGTATATTTGGTCACGAGCTGCTGTGTTAGCCACATATACTTGGATTCTGTTCTTCTGTATGAAAACAAATCACTTGAAAACCAAGGAAGATATCCCAAAAGCTTCAACCGAATAAAACACGTAGCTCAAAGTCCTTGATATTTCAGTAATTTCTACATCAGCTCTAGATGAGGTTTTCCTTGAATTGGAAATTTAAGAGCAAAAGGGAGTCCAGGAGAGAGAGAGAGATAAAGAGAAGGAAGCGTCGAGGGATGGAAGGAAGGGAGGAAGGGAAAGAAATATTCAATGCAAGGTAATGGATCAGGGATCTATTACTAAAGGGAAAGAATGGAAATCACGCTGCAGATAGCTGTAGAAATTTTGAACTGCCTTGAGTGGACCCTTTATTACTGCCTGGGAGTAGCTTACCAGGCCACTATTCTTTATTGGTTTGGACCCTATTGTCTCAGTGTTTCTATTTCATCATATCATTTGGATGCATTTGAAAAAAGCATTTAAAAATATCCCCTCCTTGTTGGCTGGTATCTTTCTCAATCAGGTTTCTGTTCATAAAATATTGTGTATTCAAAGATAAATTTCTCTTTCAAATTGTCAAAGATTCATCCAAGTTGACAATTTTGGCCATCCATCCATTATTAATATAATATAAAATATTATTGGATTTTTCCTAATTGTTATAATGTGTTGATGTGATTCCAGTTACGCCACACCCACAATTCTTGTTAAGAAATACCATTTCTGGGGTGCATGGGTGGCTCAGTGGGTTAAAGCCTCTGCCTTTGGCTCAGGTCATGATCTCAGGGTCCTGGGATCAAGCCCCACATTGGGCTCTCTGCTTGGCAGGGAGCCTGCTTCCCCTTCTCTCTCTGCCTGCCTCTCTGCCTGCTTGTGATCTCTCTCTCTGTGTCAAATAAATAAAATCTTTAAAAAAAAATACCATTTCTTATGTTGGCTAATTGAATTTAAATGAAAAAATAATTTAAAAAAAAGAAAGAAATGCCATTTCTTTCTTGACTTGAGTACAGATTCTTTGGACAAAAAAGACATTAGTGGAACATATACTTAATCTTTTTTTACCTAAGTCCTTTTGTTTTTTTTAAAGATTTCATTTATTTATTTGACAGAGATCACAAGTAGACAGAGAGGCAGGCAGAGAGAGAGGAGGAGGCAGGCTTCCCGCTGAGCAGAGAGCCCGATGTGGGGCTCCATCCCAGGACTCTGGGATCATGACCTGAGTTGAAGGCAGAGGCTTAACCCACTGAGCCACCCAGGCATCCCTAAGTCCTTTTTATCTTTTAAATTAATACATTTTATTGGCAGCAACTTCAATACAAACAGGCAGGTGTTTTAATATAACAGATCTTAATATTATATGTGACAGTATTTTCCTGAGGGTTTATATTTCAAATCTCAGAATTTCTGGATTCTTTTTTTTTTTTTCCTCTTTTATCACTCGTCTACCAAATACCATATTAGCCAGCATTTGGTACAATATTATTTTCAAAAATCCCCAAAATATTCATGTCTTATATAGCAATAATTATTATTATCTCATTGGACTGCATGCTGATTGGTGAAATTCTGTTACAGGTTTATACTGGGTTCAGATCTGACCCATAGGCCTTCTCTGAATATAAATTGAAGAACATGTTTTTTATGGCATATTTTTTCATGACAGAGGGCAGATGATTGATGGAAACTTGCCAGACTTCCTAAAGACTCTACTTGGAACAGACATTATCACTTCCACAAAGTATCACTTCCGGGGCACCTGGGTGGCTAGTGGGTTAAAGCCTCTGCCTTTGGCTCAGGTCATGACATCAGGGTCCTGGGATCGAGCCCCGCATTGGGCTCTCTGCTTAGCGGGGAGCCTGCTTCCTCCTCTCTATTTCTCTGTTTGCCTTGTGATCTCTCTCTCTCTCTGTGTCAAATGAATAAATAAAATATATTTTTTTAAAAAAAGCATAATTGCTTCCACAAAATATCACTTCCCAAAGCAAACCATATAGTGAAGATTAATATCAATAGAGTGGGAAAGCATATCTCTCCCTTGGGGGAGCAGAGAGTGAATTTTGGTAAATAGCAAAGTTACAGAAGATAATTTGAGAAATATAATCAACTTTACAACAAAAATTATTATTTGAGTGGACAAAACCACTACATGATAAGAAAAGTTATGTTTCCTAGGAAAGTATTGTGATATTTTTACCTAGGTACAACTAGTAAAATGTCTCAAAATGGAGGCAGTGGTAGATAAATTAATAAATGACAAAGAGTAAATTAACAAACCCACTGTCATAGTTTGAGATTTCAACATTAATCTATCAGTTAATGATAGATCCAAGATCACCTCTTTTCAAACAAAAACAAAAATAAGAGTGGACATAACCCCCCCCCTTTTATTTTTAATTCCTTTCCATTTCGTTTCTGCCAAATTGAGTCTACAGCCATTATTTGAGACAGTGAATGAGGGATCTGTGTTAAGTAAGAAAGAGAAACATATCATAGCACTGAACAGTGTGGCAAATCCTGACCAGGATGAGTAGAGTATCCTTAATGGGCAGTCTGATGTAAGATGTCAAAGCCCAGAGTGAGAAAGGCATCTGCAAAACACTTGTTTGGTGCACAGAATCTGACTGGTATGAGAATGATATTCCTGAGGAGAGACACCTGTGACAGTGGTAGATGCTATGTGCAGCGAAAAGGGTGTTTATAGGGAAGGCCACTGGAAGTGGAGTATTAGGGCATTGAAAGGAGAATGACCACATCGGCATAGGTAGGTTTCTATGTCTATATTAAAGTGCAACTAGATGAGGTGGATGCCCTAGCCTGTCTGGATGATCAGAGTATCAGGAAAGCACAAAAACTTAGCAGCATCTATTAAGGGGCAGAAGGGTGCATCCCAGGATAATATCCCAAAGCATGGATGAGGGTAGGGGGGAATGTACAAGTTCGAGTACATGCAAAGGGACTTATTAAATGAGTAAATATAGAAGGACATTGGGAACAAGGAAGTGCAGATGTGGAAAGTATCATCACTAGAACAGTCCATATGACATTGAACTGACAAATAGATAAGACAAATATAGAAATAAATATAGTTGTAAACTCAAGCACTTATGGTTGTGTTTATGTATATGTATACATTGTTTAGTACAGTAACCACTGGCAACATATGACTATTTAAATTTAAATTAGTTGAAGTTAAATAAAATTAAGTATTCAGTTTTTCCATCATGAGAGCCAACTTTCAAGTATGTAATCATCTTATGTGGTAAGTAGTATTTTGGACAGCACAGAAATACATGTACAAACAGTACGGAGTATATATGTACATGTATGTATTTATGCATTTGTACCTATATGTATTCTGTTATGTATTTTTGTATACACACACACACGCCCCTATCAATATGCCTAATCAGATCTATATTTATTTTTGTGTTTTGTCAGTTACATTTCAGTCACTTGATATAAACCACATGGTAACTTGAATGGGGAAACTTTAGTATAAAGGTAATAAAGAAAATTCTAAACAAAATCCTATAATAGGGAAAGAACCCAAGAAAGAAACAAACTCATAAATGACGTGGGGGGCACTCCCAGGCTGTGATTGCGATCTTGTTGGTAAATACAGGGTTGTAGTCCACTGGATGGTTAAGAAGTCTATTCTGTTACTGTGAGCCAGAATTGGATCAGTCATCAGTTCAAGGCTGACAGGCAGAAATGTTGATGCCTTTTTGTGGAAACTGTCTGCCGGCAATACAGTGATGAATTTTCTAGAAATCTAGCTGAAGCACTAGTTGAATTTTCCGCAAAGCTAGGCAATCTTCCCATGAGGAATGCTGTTGAACTATGGGAAACTGGCTGAGTACCCACAGAACTTACCCAGAAACTGTCAATTGCAAGTGGTCTGGAAGAAGAAATAGGCAGACCTTGGAACTTGCCCTCGGTAAGTCAAGTGGAATGCCATGGAATTCACTGGGAGACTTTCTTGAGGATTGTCACTCTCTTTAGGAAACTTTCTGTGAGGTGTCACTAAAACTGCTGGCGGTGCCACTGAAACACTGGATGTGAGAGCTCCACAGAAGCAAGAAAAGGAGAAGCTCACTGGAATCCAGATGAAAAGCCACTAATCTTAGTGATATCTCCAGTGCCCTCTACTGGCAAAATTTGCCATCATGGCATCTGAAATATGAGAGGTTTTTCTGCATTAAATGGCAATGAAGGATGGTTTAGCAACTATAGATAATGAATTGATAACTGGAACAATTGCTAAGCTACTTAAACATATCTATACATTCAGTTACACAGATTTTTCTGCATAATTATTGCTATTTTATCTATTTACACATACACACATTCTAAAGAAAATCACAGGACGCTCTTTTGTATAAAACCGTTGTAAATAAACAGACATATAACTGTGTGTATGTGCATGTGCACATGTACTCAAACATTTTCTCTAGTATTGTTTGCTGAGAGAACCTAGGAGCAGTGACTACAATGAGCATGCATAGGACCTAAATCCTTTTTTTTTAATTCTAAAAAAAAAAAAAAATAAAGGTTTATTTATTCATTTGAGAAAGAGAGAAAGAGAGAGAGAGAGGCAGAGTGAGAGTGAGAAGCAGACACCCTGCTGAGCAGGGAGCCTGTTGTGGGGCTGAATACCAGGACCCCTGAGATCATGACCTGAGCAGAAGGCAGATGCTTAAACATCTGAACCACCCAGGTGTCATAGAATCTAGATCTTGATTTCATAATATCATTGTCCACTTAACATAACCTGGGATTTTTTGGTGAAATGTGTGATTTGAAGGCTGAAATAGAAAAAGTATGTTCCCCAGAATATCCTTTACAGAAGAAATCAAAGAAGTACTCAAAGAATGATGACGGCATATCAAGAAGACATAAAAGCCAATCTGAGGGACCTCCACTAGCAAAATCAGAATATGTTCATTGCAAAAATAATGATAGAAATAAAATTATAAACCATTACAAATAATAGGATACTTTGAGTCTATAAGCAAAAATTTAAAATGTTGATAACAACCAAGATATATTACATGATTTTAAAATTACTTATTAATGATGAAGGGAAAAAGTTATTTCACTACGGCAAAGACTGGCAGGTGTACCCTAATCAAAAAAGTTAACATCTCTAATAATATGACATATAATATGTGTGCCACCTAATAGGATGCAGTGAGAAAAACAAAAACTAAACAAAATAAAACAAAACAAATCATTCTGTGATTTTCTTGCCAAAAACATATAACCTAAAACTAATCATGAAGAAATACCAGGCAAACTAAATAGAAGGACTTTCTTAGTATAACTGGCATATAATCTTCGAAAGTGTCAAGGTCATCAAAGTCAAATAAAGACCAGAAAAAACTTTAGGTAGGGGGAAAAAAAAAAGCGACACATGATTCTGGTATGGAATGTTCTCCTTTGAAAGGAATTATTGGAAAAGTTGGCATGTATGAGTTGTATCTGAGAATTAGATGATAGTAATATGTTAATAATTTCTTGATTTTAACACTTGCCTTGTAGTTAAGTAGAAAAAAAACAAAACCTTGTTTGTAGGAATACATTCTAAAATATTTGGAAATGATAACACATTATGTTGACATTTCAGACATAAAAGCAATCTATTACAGATTTCTTTGGCCTAAATTTTTTATATAAGTACACATTATGCTATCAAAGTATTTTATTTTCTAGAAATACTCATGAACATCTGTTCTGAGATAATCTTTCTAAATAAGATCATGAGAGCACCAACAGATGTGGCCTCTAGAGTCTGCATAAGACTTCCAAATGCATATCTTGCCAATTTATCCCAATCCTAGAATTGATACAACTTTTACAGAATTAGGGCAAAATTCACATTAATAGTTTGAAGATGCATTTAATAAGGGAAGATTTTTATTTTTTTATTTTTTTTCTCTTGATTGAACCATCTGTTCTTATGATTGGGTATTTGGATGTTCATTGTGAAAAGAGCCCTTATTAACAAGGAGTTTTTTCATATAATAAAATCTATTCTATTAACTATTATAAATTAATGAATAATCATTATATGCTTAGACCACATTTTCTCTTTCTATAAACAGCTAAGTAATAATAAACTGATTTCAATGAATAAACTCTCAGTTGCACTAATTCTGATTATACAGTTTAAAATTTCAATCAATTGTTTGACCTCATGAAGCTCCTCACTTATTCAAAATCATCATTTAGCTGACAGTTAATCAGAAATATAAAATATAAGCCCTCAATATGTGATTATTTTGATATTTTTACATTCATGCTTTAAGTAATCCTCTGTACATGGTGATACCATAGATATGATACACAGAGAAAGTCATCTAAATTTAACTTTTTTTTAACCCATCTAATATTATATCAAGTATCTTTCTCTGTTAGATTTGAGATATATGATAGTGGACAATACAGACAAGATCCCTACTTTTATACACTCACAGAGCTTACATGTTAAAGGGAAAAGATAGAATGTGTGTGTATGTTTATGTGTGTGTGCACATATAATCACACATGGATGGAGATGTACAACTCACATGTATATATGTAACACATAAGTACTATTTATGCTATTATTTTCTATTAATTTCTATTTATGCTATTTATGCTATTATTTTCTATTAAAAAATAAAAGTGGTTAAGTGGTTTAACTACATTAAACAGAGTGAACAGTGAAGTTGCCTCTGAAGAAGTGACTTTTGAGCTCTTCTAGACTTTGAGAGGAATCCATGCTAAGAGTTTGAGGGGTGAGAGCAATGTCTGTTCATGTCTTCTGCCCATTTCTTGATTGAGTTATTTGTTTTTGGGGGGTTGATTTTAATAAGTTCTTCATAGGTCTTGGATATTAACCCTTTATCTGATACGTCATTTGCAAATATCTTCTCCCATTCCACGTGTTGTCTTTCAGTTTTGCTAAGCATTTCCTTTCCTGTGCAAAAGCTTTTTATCTTAATAAAGTCCCAATAGTTCACTTTTGGCTTTGTTTCCCTGGCCTTTGCTTATATGTCTAGCAAGGGTTGCTGCAGCCAAGGTCAAAGAGGTTGTTGCCTGTGTTCTCCTCTAGGATTTTGATGGCTTCCTGTCTCACATTTAGGTCTTTCACCCATTTTGAGTTTATCTTTGTGTATGGCATAAGACAATGGTCCAGTTTCATTCTTCTGCATGTGGCTGTCCAATTTTCCCAACACCATTTGTTGAACAGACACATGAAAAAATGTTCAACATTATTTGACATCAGAGAAATACAAATCTAAACCACAATGAGATACCACCTCACGCCAGCCAGAATGGCTAAAATTAATAAGTCAGGAAACAAAAAATGTTGACGAGGATGCAAAGAAAGGGAAACATTCTTATACTGCTGTTGAGGATACAAGCTGGTACAGTGACTCTGGAAAACAGTATGGAGGTTCCTCAAGAAGTTAAAAATAGAGCTACCCTATGACCAACCCAGCAATTGCACTATTGGGTATTTACCCAAAGGATACAAACATTGTGATCTGAAGGGGCAGCGGCATCCCAGGGTTTATAGCAGCAATGTCCACAATAGCCAATTATGGAAAGAGCCCAGATGTCCATCGACAGGTGAATGGATGAAGATGTGATGTGCACATACATACATACATACATACATACAGTGGAATACTACAGAGTCATCAAAAGGATGAAATCTTACCATTTACATCAACATGCATGAAACTGGAGGGTATCCTGTTGAACAAAATAAGCCAATCAGAGAAAGAAAGTTGTGGAATTTAAGAAACAAACAAAAAAAAGAGGTTCAAAAGGGAAGAGAGGGAAAAAGAAAATAAGATGAAATCAGAGGGGAGACAAACCCAAAGAGAATCTTCGCACCTCTAACTGAAGCTTGCTCTAGGGGAGGTGCAGGGGGATAGGGTAACTGATTAATGGACATTAAGGAGGGCACATGATGTAATAAACACTGGGCACTGTATGCAACTGATTAATTACTGAACTCTACATCTGAAACTAATGATACACTATATGTTAACTAAGTGATTTTAAATAAAATAACTAAAAAAAGAGTTTGAGGGGTTAGAACACAAAATGCAAAGTCTCTGTGGCAAAAGAAGCTGGACTGGTTTGAGAAACTGAAAGAAGTTATGTGTGGTTGTCACAGAGTGAACAGAAGGCAGTGTGGAACAGAAGTGAATTAGAAGCCAGGGCATGTAAGACATTTAAGTTCATGGTAAGAAATTTGGATTTTCTTTGTTATGCGTATTAGAAAGTCTTTAAAGTTTTCTAAATTAAATTTATTGTGTTTTAAAGAACACTGAGGACCCATTGAGACATTATAGTGAGTGGTGGGATGTGAGCCTACAGTTAGCCAATGCAATGTTTTACCTGGTAATGCAAGCCACCTCCCACCACTCACTAGAAACAATTCTTAGAGCATGCGGGAGGTACAAAAGGCTTTGAAGCAAGAGAGTGGGCTTATCAGATTTCTCTTTCTTTCTAACACAGAAAATAAATCTGCATTTTGCAATATATTAGATATGCCAAAAAATGACACTTCTTACAAGTAACCTCCTATAACTAAGTATACTTAACATTTTATAGTTAGGTATGTGCTTCCTTTAAGATTTGATTAGTGGAAGGAAGTACAGTAATAAATATGATGTAGATGTGATAGTTTATTTAATAGTATATTTAAAAATAATTCTAAGTTCCACTACTATATTAAAATTACTTAAGAAATTGAAAATGCAAATTTTAAATAATCTACATAAGTAAAGGAAATAACATTCTTAGGAAGGGAAATACATTCTTTTTTTTTTTTTTAAAGATTTTATTTATTTATTTGACAGAGAGAAATCACAAGTAGATGGAGAGGCAGGCAGAGAGAGAGAGAGAGGGAAGCAGGCTCCCTGCCGAGCAGAGAGCCCGATGAGGGACTCGATCCCAGGACCCTGAGATCATGACCTGAGCCGAAGGCAGTAGCTTAACCCACTGAGCCACCCAGGCGCCCTCTAAAATACACAAAATGTAACAAATGCATACAAATAATTTTCTGAACTTTTGCTTTGGTTTATGTTACCTTCTACAACCATATTTTTATTGTGTAATTTTTCTTTTTTAAAAATATGCATGTGGTAAAGCAAGTACACTGAACTGGAGGAAGAGCATGAAAGGGAAAAGAAAAGAGAGGGAGAGGGAGAGAGAGCAAAAGTGAAAAAGGAGAAAGAAAGAGAAAGCAGAGAACAGGAAGCCACATAGAGGACAAATAGGAAACGAATTCCAATACTTAAGAACTTGGGACACTTATCAAAATATAACAATCATAATATACTGAATATACTGTCACATAGTATTCTTTTGAACAAGTTAGGCAAGTATTTACAATAATGTTCAAAATTATTTCTATGTACACATTAACAAATACAAACACACACATGGACTGAATTATCAATGTTTCTGAAACAAAACCCCCTGAAACAAACATATGATTAAAGTGGCAAATATGATTATCTTCTACATGCAAACCTCTTTCTGCCAAAAGACAAAGTTAAGCTCTTTCTTCTGACTTAAAAAAAAAGGATGAGACCGAGAGAGTGCATAGATACTCTTTAATACAGTTTATAATATTTCAAATTTGTTAAGCCTTAAAATGAATTTCATATTCAGCTTACAGTCTTCATTTTATGAAGCACAATTAGACATAGGAATAGTCTTCATGAAACAGAATATAGTAACAACTCAACCAATATTATTGGGGCTCTTCAATTCTAAATATACTAATAAAAATGTTTTTAAAAATTTTAGAGTGTCTTACTAGATATTCTGATGATTATTTCTATATTTCATCCTACTTGATGATGATGATGATGATAATAATAATAATAATGAGAAGCAGCAGCAGAAGAAGAGGTAGAAGCAGCAGCAGCAGTAATTGGAGGGTTTGTAATTGGAGGAGTAATTGGAGGAGGGTTTGTCCTTCCTCCCCAACTGGATTAAGCTCATCAACAACCTTGGTAATTGGTTTAATAGCTCCTCTATTTTGGCTGCCTTTCCTTCACTGTATTACTTCTCTACCCTTCTGCTATTTTTTTTCTGTGCCTCCCAAACAAAGAATCTGGTCTTGTATACTTATATACTTGCTTCCAGGGATGCCTATCCTAATTTGGTACCAGACATGATCCAAGGAAGCAGAAACCCATGAGGAGATAATGGAATTGAATTACTTGTAAACAAGATGACTACGGAACCACATTCTGGTGGTAAGTGGTGTGTTTAGAAGTGCTGGCATGCTGCAACATTGGAGTCGCTAAGGCTCCTACATGTGTGAAATTAGGACAGGATACAGGTGAAAAGAGTCATGCTGACTTATGCAACCTTCCTTGCATTTGAGAAAATGATGGACATGAGAGTTGTGAGGATGCTAGCGCTGGAGGGCTGAGTTTTGTTAAACGCCACTGATGTACTCAAGGAAGAAGATAATAGGTACAAGCCAACCAATCATCAAATCAGTAAACTATGAAAATCAGAAATTCTATGAAAACCACAAATCCTCTATGAAAGGATTTAAAGATATCCCATACCCTATTGACTGAAACATGGCAAAGGACCTGATTTCAGAGAGTAGAATTGCAAAGGAGGCTTATTCAAACCTCTAAATATTCACTAAAGCCTCGACTCTGATAGAACCTGTTAGACCCTAACATCTGGGATGGGGATGTCTTTTTAGACCTGTTTGAGAAGCCTTATCTCTAAACCCCAAACCCTACTTTTGCTTTGACAACATGTAGAAGCCTCTACTAGATGGATGTCTCAAGTAATGTTCTTCAAAGGTTGCCCTAATATTTAGTAAGATATTCTAGATCAAAAGCTAGCATCAAATCTCAGCATGGCCTTACTTAGCAATCACTGCATGTTTCAGGAGAAAGGATATAAGCCACAAAAGAGCTGCAAGTTCAGGCTATTATATTCATATAAGACAGGGAAAATACAACTGGAAATGGATCTTGGGTTACTAGAATGAAGTGGTGAGGCAAATATGTCTAATATAAGATATTTACTAATAGGGTTTCCTTCTTGTAAGCTAGGGTTTAACATCCTTGAGCTGATCTTATTACACTGCTTGGATGTTTTTTTGTTTGTTTGTTTGTTTGAATCTTGAACAAAGCAAAACCAAACAAAACAAGTCAAACACATACCAAAAAAATGGTCTGTGGTAAATGAGGTGGAAATATGCCTTAGCACAGTAGTAAGAATGAAGTCACATCTCAGCTGGGTACCATGCTAGTGGAGATTTATGAGACTAGAGGACCTATTGGTTAATTCTATTTCTTTGGAGAATCCAAAGGATATTTCTTTCTCTAAAGCAAGCATTGTGCTAATGATAGAGCACCTGGAATCGCTAACAAAAATAGTGTTTTCTGTCCTTTGCAGACAGGTTGGTAATAGGAGAAGTTGTTATGCAGCTGGGCTCCTAAATGTCAATAGTGATAATAAGATTTCAGAAAGCGGAAGCCTGGTGACAAGACTTACCTATCAGATACAAGATTTGTAAGGCTAGTGCGACAAGTAGGAAAGCTGGAATAACTCACAGAGATCTATGGGGATGACTAGGGGACCATGGGATTCCTAGGGATCAAGTATATAGGCCGCTAGTGAGGATACAGCTTAATCTACATAACAAAATCTGTTAGGAGTTAATGAGCCCAAGTCTGCTTTCACTATATATCTCATTCAAATTCCAGTTTCCAGGACAGAAGAATGTAAGTTGAACAGAGGGTTAAGGCACATTGAGGAAGATCACTAAAACATCACATTAAGTGTATATGATAGTGCTTCCCCCCAAATACTCTAAAGTCAATCGCAACCATTTAGCAGAGTACCTATTCATTGGGAAAAGTAAGACCCAACATTTCAATAAATTTTACAAAAAGGACAAGGACAACAGAAAAGCAGAAATACTACGATAGTTCCTTAGTAGGTATAGGGAGAGATGATAAATGGAGTGGCCCAAATCCATTTCTTGGTAATCATAGCCCTAAATTATGGCCCTGCCTTGTCCTGAGGTATTTTATCAAGATTGGTATATTGGACAGCTGGCTGAACCTTCAAGTTAATTCTCTGTCATGAGGAAAAAAGTCATTATAGTAGAAAATGTCAAATAGAAGCTCCTGAATCTTCCTTACTCCCTAGTAAGGTAGAAAATTGGAAGCACTAAACAGAATTTAGGTAAAATGACCGAGATCAGTCAGTCTTAAATTCTTACCTAATTGGAGGATAATGTTCCCCATCATAACTTTTTCTTGTTCCCCAAGATTGTGTTTACATTCCAGTTAATTAACATACAGTGTAATGTTAGTTTCAGGTATAGAATTTAGTGATTCATTACTTATGTAACAACACCTGGTACCCATTGCAAGTGCTCTCTTTAATTCCCATCACCCATTTCACCCATCCTCCTGCCGTCTCCTCTCTGATAACCATCAGTTTATTCTCAACAGTTAAGAGTCTTTCCTTGGTTTGCCTTTCTCTCTTTCTTTGTTCCCCCCTTCATTCATTTCTTTTGTCTCTTATATCCTATAATGAATGAAACCATATCATATCTGTCTTTCTCTGACTGATTTATTTCAGTTAGCATAATGCACTCTAGCTCCATCCATTGTCATTGCAAATGACAAGATTTCATTCATTATGGCTGAGTAATATATATTTATCTGTCTATATATAGATATAGATATAGATATAGATGTAGATACATACACACAACATATCTTCTTTATCCATTCATCTGTCAATAGACATTTGGGGTCTTTCCATAATTTTGTAATTTTTGATAACGCTGCCCCATCAAAACTGTTTATAATTCATCAGTTCTACCCTTCAATAACCACATGGATTATAATGGATGTCAAAGGCGACTGTAAACAACCAAGTGTAAAACCAGTTAACATAGCTTTTCCTTTACATCAACAGATAATCCTGTTTTTACACTTGATTTCTTGCTATTTGGGAACAAAAAATATAAAACTGTGTAAATTAAATCTAGGAACAATAATTAGCAAATGCTTTGCTTGCTCAGCTAGACCCATGAATGCTAGGTGCAATATTATAAAACACAAAAATTTAGGGGAGCCCCACCTCAGTGAAGATTTAAAGACCCGTAGCTGTTAGGTACACCAAGATATTCCCTAGAAGTTAAATGATATATTATTGCACCTTGCCCTTCCCACCACAAATAAAAAAGTGGAGCACCTGGTAGCCCTCTTTGCATTTTACATATAGTAAATATTGCCCTGACACACTTATCAGGTGACCTGGACAGCTGCCAGTTTTGAGTAGGGACAGAGCAATAAAGTATTCTGTAGCAAGTAACCTTGACACTTGAGCCATATGATCTTGCAGGTGATGACATGATAGAAATAAGTGTTGCAGGTAAACATAACATGGAGTTTCTGGCAAATCTCAATAGAAGAATCAAACTACTTGGCCAGTTGAGTTAATTTCACATTCCTTTTGTTTTGTTTTGGAATGAAGTCTATTAGAAAACAAAATTCTGCACTCTTGTTTTCATTTAAGGGACAGTTATTTTGGCATATATCTTAGATCTCAAAAACATACAGTGCATTTGGATGAAAAACTTAGATATTATTCGTTCTCTTTTCCAGGTTGCTCAATAAGAGTAATTAAGTTTCCGAGAAGAACTCAAACATATTTCTTCATATAAATGAAGTAATAAATTTCTTTGACTCAAAGGACTAATAATTTTCTAAAATGTCTTTAGAGTACTGTATCAGCATCATCTGTTAAAAAGATCATTGAAAACATACAAATATTTACCATTATATTTCTTTAATCTTACTTAGTTAATTAGTTGACTTTATATAATAGCAGTTTTCAAAATGTCAGGGAGTTCATCATGTTTTTTATAGAGTCATAATATAGTTTTTATTATTCAAATCTAATAATTTTTTAAAAAGCGTTTCTATTGATTTTTCCCTATGTTCTTATTTTGTCTGCATTTGAATTTCAGTAATGTGTAACATTTAACTAGTTATTGACCTATTTATTTTGTAACTTTTGAAGTAGTTCTCAATCTTCCCACTCATCAAATTTTTACCCTGTTCATGTTCAGAATAGCTTTATTGTAACATGTGATTTCAACAAACTGCATAATAGATTATAATTAGTAGGAAGCCTAGAAATAAGTATTTTTTTTCTATGAGATTACCAAACTATGACCTATAGCAGTAGTATCAAACTTCTATGTCTCAGAAAGTTATTGGGTTCCCAATAAAGCATCTTGTTTTTTGGGATAATACCATAATGCATAGTAAAACAAAATAATTTAATCAAAATTATTTATTTACAAATACTTAAAAAAAAACAACAACTTTACAGTGAAGACCCACTAACGGGTTTTGTTTTTTGTTTAGTGTTTTTGTAGGGTTTTTTTTTGTTTGTTTGTTTTTATAAATGTTGGTAAAACTCTAAGCTACTTCTCAGAACTGATTGTAATTACTGGAAATGTGAGTGTATGTGTCTATCCCATCCCAAGAGGAGTTGAATCAGTAACCCTGGGACTGGGGTAATGTTGTCATTTGATTGTTTATCATTTTTTTGTTCTATTTAAGGTTTCTGTCTCATTCTGCTTCACAGTCACAATTGAGAACTACTACTCTTCTATAAGATAATATACATTACTCATAGAGATGTTGTGTTATTTTAATCAAATATGTAATTTTGAATCTGTATTAAATTTAAGACATTTAAAGATTTATGATTTATTAGTCAACATATTTGATTTTCTATTATAGTGAATTAAATAAAAACTAAATAAATATTTTAAAGGTAGAAAACTGTGAAAGCTATGTAAAATACTTTTTTACATATAGTCTATCATTGAGAAATAGCAGCTAGTACTATTTTATTATTTTCCTTTCTGGAATGTATAATTTAATTATTTAATTTATTTGTGTATTCTTTAATCATGCTGGAAAGATGTCTTTAGGAGTACAATGTTTAAAGGATACATAATATCCTATCATATAAACTGTCTCTGTTTATATTGTTTGCAATATGTTTCTACTATTTTGTAAAATAATACTATGAAAATAGTCATGCCTGATGTAATCTGAGTGTATGATTATTTCATGAAAATAGGTTCCTGGAAGTATTTAAGTTGAAAATGAGTGATTAAAACTATGATACAAAGTGAAAAAGTATTTTTCATGACATACGAATCATTTTAACTCATGGCATGATGTATTATGCTGTCCAACTCATTCCTTGTTTGTAATTATTCAATTGTATTCCATTTTTAACAGAAAACATTATATCTCATGTTTTACATATGTCTTCAATAATTAGTAATGATTATACTTATAATAAATGGTTTTTAAGAAATTTATTTCAGTTACTAGTAAAATTGGTGGCAGATTTTCTTAAAAGTGCTTGGCTTATGTGGCTTTTTTCTTTTTTTTGACATTTAATCTGCTTATCAGAATTATTAGGAATTCCTGATGTTCTGAATTTCAAAAGTTAGGGAACTGATTCAGAAAGAGGTAATTTTCGTGAGGCTAAGAACCAAAAAGTATCAAAGATTCAGACATGGAGAGAGCAGGTAATTTTCGTGAGGTCCTGAAACTAGAAAGTATCATAGATTTAATTTAACCATGGAAATCTGACCACAGAGTCCATGCTTTCATTAGTTTTATGCTCCTTGGTTAGTCTCCAACCTCTGGTAAATATGCTTCATTGTTACACACAAAGACTCTTCAGGTGAAATAATTTTCCAAATACATAATTTGATATATGATATTTTAAAAAACTCATTATGTGAGAATCAGCCTTGCTCACAGTAGTTTCCCATTTTATCCAAATACATGTATTAGTTACCTATAGATGTTGTAACAAATTACCATTGTTAGATCTTAAAAAAAAAAAAAACATAAATATGCTTTCTTCCAGTTGTGAAGGTCAGAAATCTAAAATGTATTGGAAGGTATACACTCCTTCTTAAGGCTTTAGGAAAGAATTTTTACCATGTATTTTCCACCTTATGGGCGATGTTTCATTCCTTGGCATGTGGCCCTCTTTTAGCTGGAAAACCAATTGTATCTCCTAACCTCTGCTTCCATCAACCCACCTTTCTTCCTCTTCTGCCTTTCTCTATCATTTAAGGACCTTTGTCATTATATTGAACCTACCTACATAATTCAGCGTAATCTCCCATTTTAAGATCCTTAACCATATTGCCAATCCCCTTTGCTTTGTAAAATAAAAATTCACAAATACTGGAAATTAGAACATCGACCTCTTTAGGAGGTTTTTATTCTGCCTGCCACATTTTATTCTGCCCGTCTTCTTCAACTATACTCTTCCTCATCCACAAGTCTTCATGAAGTGCTTATTTTGGAAAGTAAAATTTTATGTGTGCCAAGCAAAAAGATATAATTAAAGTTTAGTTTTAGAGACATTTATTATGATAGTTAATTAAGAACATAAACTCATAGGAGCACCTGGGTGGCTCAGTTAGTTGAGTGTCTGAATACTGGTTTCAGCGCAGGTCATGATCCTGAGGTCATGAGATCAAGCCCTGAGTCAGGCTCCACACTCATCAGTGAATCTACTCCTCTCCCTCGCCCCCTGCTCGTGTGCTCTCTATCTGCCTCCAATAAGTAAATAAATCTTAAAAACAAAACAAAACAAAAACACAAGTCATAATGCTTTCTACCATTATGTGATTTAAAAGTACTTACCTGGAGTGAGACTCAACATTAGTATCAGAGTATTGTAGAACTCACTGGGAAAGTTTAAGTTGAGAAAAAAACCAAAGCAACCACCTGATGTGATTCTTTTAAATATACATGGAATGTTCTGCAGGATTACCAGATTCTTCAAGAAACATTGCATAAACCATATAAATATGGTGGGTATATATATATCACACACACACACACACACACACACACATAGTTATAGTTATATATAAAATATATATAAAATAGTTATATAAATGTATTATATATAGTATTATGAATATATAAATAAAATGCATAATATATATTATTTATTATAAATATATATTACTTTTATTCAATATAAAATTATATTATTAAATAAAAATTATATATATATATATAAAATGTTTGCTAAAATAATTTCTAATTCTTTCTGCTTATCTCAATAGGTGGTTAAAACACACTAATAAAATCATGCCATTAAATATTTCTTTCAAATATAAATCCTCTTATTACCACTATAAAAATTTTAATGATTTGTATCTTTTATTAACAAGAATTAAATTTATTTTAATCTCTAAGAAATATCTAGATAGTAATTTTAAAATTGTTAACTAGATACTTAATTTTTCAAAAATTCTTATAAGTTGGTTGCAAGCAAAACTTTTGAAGACCATACAACTGCATACTAAGGTAAACTCTTTTGTTTTAATTTTAAATATTCATATGTACACAAAGATATTTTATATAGGTATATTTTTATCAAAACTCACCAAAACAGATGCCAAGTTTTGTTACTAAATGTATTCCTAATCTCTCCATATTATTTTGATAAAATAACAGTAATTAAGACAAGTTTGTAACCCCTGAAAAATTCATTGTGTGTAATCTTGAAGACTGTCTGGAGTTATACCAGTGTTCTAATCCTATCTCAGTCTTCTAACCTATTAATTGGGGGAAAAAAAAAAGTACTTACCAAAATGATCAAATAAGAAGTGCATTGTACTAAATGTGTTTTTTGGTTTTGTTTGTTTGTTTCTTTCTTTCTTCTTAGGATATTTTACTTTTAGAAGTTTCTTTCTTTTACTCTATGTAATTTTGTTGAGGTTGTCAAAAAGGTGATGGTAACTCTTCCACCAGTGTTGGGAGCAATTAACTGAATTTGAGCACTCAAATCATCCTGGGATCCACTTTTTCTCAATGTATCTTTTTTACTTCTCATTTTTCAGTTTCATAAGCCAATAAATTTATATTACTTTACCTAAATTTGGTTTTCTCTCTTGCTCTCTCTCTCTTTTTACATTGTCAAACGCCAAAAAATATATGCCTGTAAAACTGTCATATGTTAAGTAATTAATATCAGATATATTGCTTTAATGAAGTGGATTGCAGTTAACAAGAGTCTCAAAAATCATTCCAAAGATATATCAGTTATACTATAAGAAATGAATATCTCTGAAATTCATTCATTCTTTATTCATTAAGTGAGTCATTCAACAAATACCACTTGAGACATTAATGGAGTTAGGAACACCAATAAATTTTAAGAATTAAAAATATGCATTCCTCTTAAAATATATTAAGCATGGAAAACAAACACTTCCTCTCATTTATCCATTTATGTTTCTCTATGATCCTGTTTATTCCTTAACAAGCAGAAATTAACACAGTAAAAAATCAGACATTCTGAATAACAATTGCAGGAGCTAATGAGAATATCATAGAATTAAGTCATTCTTTTTCCAGTTGAATAAAATCAATGGTTTAATGTAAATCAAGAGTTTCATTTTTATATAATGTACAAAAAATGATGCTGGAAAGAAAAAAAAACTAGCAATAAAGACATACTATATGATTGAAATATTATAAAATCAGTGCTCTTTATATATCTATGTTGCCCATAAAACTTTATATATTTCAAGATCATGAAGCTTGGCCTATTTAAGTACATATTTTAATAAAAATAAATTTACTGGAAAGAAAGTGCATATAGCTGAAATATCCCTGCATGTGTGCATTAACTAACACTAAATACTTCCAAGAGCCAAATTCTCACCAGCATGTAAAATTGTTTGAATTATTTATGGCCACAAACAATCACAAAACTTCAGTGGCATTCCACAACAAATGTTTGTGTGTTTGTTTATTGCCTAGGAGTTTATTCGTTAGCGGGATGATTTTTCTCATTCAGGCTGATTCATTTAGTCTTACTCATGCAGTTATGGTCAGCTGGAGGGTTGGCGATAGCCTGGTAGTATAGTCTGACTGGGTTAGGGAGTACAGTTGGGTTGACTCAGCCCATTTACATATGGTTCCTCATCTCCTAGCAGGTTAACCTGGTCTTGTTGCCATACTATGGCAGATAACTAAAGAGAAGAAGCTGAAGCACACAAACTTTCTTACACTTTGCAGGCTCTGATAAGGCCCTGTTTCAGTTGTGATCCATTCCAGTGGCTAATGCAAGTCACAAGTCCAAACTAGATTTAAGAAACAGGGAAATAGACACTATCATGTGATTTGCTAGGCTTCACATAGAAAAGTGTAAGAGGTAGGCTGTTTACAGTCCTGTCATTTTTCCTCAGTTACTATGTAGAGGCTCATATATTTGATATAATGTGGTATCGTAATAAACTAAAAGCATTTTTTCTTGGGAAATATGTTTATTTGAACAATGCTTACTTTCTTCAATAATCCAATATAGTAAAAGAATTACAAGATTGAAACTACTCAAAACTACCTGTCCAAATAAAAAGGCAATAAAAAATTCACTTTAATTGTAATTGTACTGCAGCCTACAAAGCCTGCATTTTTGTCATTAGAGTCAATAAAGCAATTTAGAAATTAATAAGCATTTGTCTGTCAAGATATGGCTTCATGAATTTTAAACAGGATGATAAATTGCTATATTACATCTTTTGTCAATGTTCTGCTATTATCAGTGACAGATTAAAACTAGCTGTTTTTTAATCAAATAATGCATACATATTTTCTTAGTTAATATCTGTATGCTTAGTGAAATATTGAAACATCTTAATATATTTTATCAAGTGTAATTTAAGATAGAAAAATATAAATTAATGTTTAATTTTATCAAATGTTCAGGAGGTACAGCTTGTGTCCAGCAAAACATAGTGATAAAGGTTTCATAGATCTACTCATAGTATTCTGTTTTATGTGGTAGGATTGAAGTTTTCCTCCTCCTTTGAAGTTAAGCATGGCCTTGTTACATTTTAGACCATGTATTATGACTGGAAATTATTCTTACCCTTTCTGAAAGGACATTTAAGGTCTAATCCATGATTAAGCAAAATAAACTGCTTAAGATACTCCTCAAATTTTAGAGTCCAACTCTTCTGAATAACTTCTTAAACATAGTGTTTGCAATATTTCAAAGATATCATCCTTTGTAGCACTGTGTATCGGTGTTGCAATATTTCATAATGGAGTGCTTTAATACTGTATCTGGGATTTTTTTTCCCCATTTTGAGGACACACATTCTACTTTGTTGCTGTTAGGTAAATGCCTTCTGCATGTGCATCGATGTTAAATAAAATAATGATTCATTTACTTTTGAGTTATATTCATTTTTTATATTCCATAAAGCATTTAGTTTTGCTTTGAAATACAGTTTACAAATTATAGCTATTCTCCAGTTGTAAATAAATACTTGTTGTACTAATATTAAATATTAGCCCTGATGCTCTGTACCAGTACATTTATGGATATAAAATCAATTATTCTTTAAATGTTGTGTTATAGCATAATACTTTTGAAAACATACTTAAAGGGGGCACCTGGGTGGCTCAGTCAGTTAACCACCTGCCTTTGGCTCAGGTCATGATCCCAGGGTCATGGGATGGACCCCCTCAATGGGGGGTCCCTGCTCAGCAGGCTGTCTGCTTCTCCCTCTCCCTTGCCCCTACTCTTGCTCTCTCTCACTATCTCTCTCTCTCTCTCAGATAAATAAATAAAATCTTTTTTAAAAATGCTACAAGGAGAAGTAACATATTTTGAAATTATACCTGTGTGTATAACCATATATAGGTCTCTCTATGCATATATGCTTATATACATATGTCTAAGAAACTGAAGTGGTCAAATGACAATGAATTTATATAGGTGCCCCAACACGAAAACAACTTGTAAGTTGTCACTCACTTTATTACAGCAAGATAAAAAAAAAACAAAAAAAAACTGAGAATAACAACTTTTTGTACCTAAAAGAGGATTGAGGCAGTAGGACAAATCAGGAGGAAAAGAAACAGATAAATACAAGAAACACAAATGAGATTAGCTTACATGAAAGAAAATGTTACAGCCATAAACTGGTCGGAGCACATAAATTGTATTAGTCATCTCAAGTCTTTGACAGGAAAAGGCGAAAAGTAACCATTTTGGAACATACCCAGTGCATTCTCTATAGCCCTATTCTGCATTAAAAATACATTACTAGAGTTTTTTTGTTGGTTTTTGTTGTTGTTGTTGTTTTGTTTTGTTTTAAATATCCAGTATTGGCATTACTGGATCACACGGTAATTCTATTTTTAATTTTCTGAGGAACACCCAGAATTTTCCATAATGGTTGTACCAATTATATTCCCACTGACAGTGAAAGAGGATTTTCTTCACTCCACATCCTTGCCAACACTTATCTCTTATATTTTTAAAACTATCTGTTCTGACCAGTGAGAATTAATATCTCATTGTGGTTTTGATTTGCATTTCCCTGATGGTTAGTGATGTTAAGCATCTTTTCAGCTCTCTGTTGGCCACCTGTCTGCCTTCTTAGTATCCATTTTTTATTTAAGCTATTTGTTGTTGTTGTTTGGTGTTGAGTTGTATAAGTTCTTTATATATTTTGGTTATTCACTCCTTATCAGATACATCATTTGCAAGCATCTTATAAATACGGAGAACAAACAGGTAGGTGACTGACAGTGGGGAGGGGGTAGGAGGAGAAATAAGTGAAGGACATAAAGAGACACAAACTTCAAGTTATGAAATAAGTAAGTCACAGCTTTGATAAGTACAGCATTGGGAATATACCCAAAGATATTGTAGCAACATACGACGACAGGTGGTAACAACACTTACCATGGTGAACATTGCATAATGTATAGAATTGTCAAATCACTGTGTTATACATCTGAAACTACTATTACATTGTATGTCAACTATATTTTAATAATAAGAAAATACTTCATTTATCTCACATAGTTGAAAGACAAATTACCCAACTGGAGCTCTCTCTAGCTTTCTCATCTCATGTAAAGGGAGGGCTGTGAGAGGAATTATAGCAAGGGGAAGACAAAAATTGCTTGTACAGATTATAACTCAGAAACACAGGGCCACTAAAAGACTGATATTTAAACATTATATTGTAAAATGTTTCCTCTCCTCCACTCCTTACTGCAACTTAAATAGGGCACTAACACAACAGAAAATCAGCTGAAAAAGCTATAAATCTCAGGCTTTATAAGTATCTCTCAGAGAAACCAAAGATAACATGGAAGACAAAAACTAGGACTCTAGAGGAATTTGAAATCCTTGTTGCCCAGAATTATAGAAAATACAAAACTCAGCCATAATCTTAGCTGGATTAACATAAAATCTAACATTAAATATTTATTTACTCTATTTCTTAAAACCCTATATATTATGACTGCTTTTCAATTAAAAATAGAAAAAAATACAAGTCATGCTGAAAGATAAGGAAAAAGCCTGAGAGACAAAGCAAGCATCAAAATGAAATTCAGATATGGCACACATTTTTAAATTATTGGGCATGAGATTATAAATAACTATGACTGAAATTTTAAGGACTTTCATGTAAGAGTTAGACAACAAGTAAGAACAAATGAGACATGTTAGCATTGAGATAGAAGTAAGTAAGAACAGTAAGAAAGATTTAAAAATACATTGGAAATTATATATACTGGACTAGAAATGAAAAAATATTCTCAAAGGCTCATCAATGTATAGGATATAACAGAGGAAAGAATCAATGAGATTAAGTTTATATCAGTAGAAAATTACAAACTGACATATCAAGAGACAAAATATGAATAAAAAAAGAACATCTAAAAACAATCTTGCAACTTTACAAGTGTTAGATATTCACAACTGAATTACTAAAAGTAGAAAAAAAGGGATGAAGGAGATATATTGAAGTAGTAAGTCCAATAATTTAAAAACTAATCTCCAATCCTAAATTACAGATCCCAGGGAATTTATATGTAAATCTACATTTAGATATATCCTATTTAACCTGCAGTGAAATAAAACAAAGAGGGAAATTTAAAAGAAACTGGGAATTGGGTGATGGACATCACATGATGTGATGAACACTGGGTATTATATGCAACACACGAAAAATTGAACACTACGTCTGAAACTAAGGATGCACTACGTGTTGGCTAATTGAATTTAAATGAAAGAATTTTTTAAAAGTGGCAAGTGGGTAGAGATAAACCTTTGCCTATAAAGGGAACAACATAAAAATGGTAGTGGAACACTTGTCAGAATCCAAGCATGCAAAAGAGAATGGAATGAAAAATTTCAAGTATAGAAAGAAAAAAGGAAAACAACTTAGAATTCTACATCCAGGGAAATTATCCTTCAAAAGTGATGGAAATATAAAGAAATTTTCAGACAGGGCGCCTGGGTGGCTCAGTGGGTTAAGCCGCTGCCTTCGGCTCAGGTCATGATCTCAGGGTCCTGGGATCGAGTTCCGCATCGGGCTCTCTGCTCAGCAGGGAGCCTGCTTCCTCCTCTCTCTCTGCCTGCCTCTTCGTCTACTTGTGATTTCTCTCTGTCAAATAAATAAATAAAATCTTTAAAAAAAAAAAAAAAAAGAAATTTTCAGACAAACAAAACTGAGGAAATTTATCAAATGTCATGAAAGAAATATTGAAGTTTTCTTCAGTGAGAAAATAGAGTAATAATAAAATTCAGAAAATCTAGTCTGTATAAAAATTGGAAAAGTATTGCATGAGAATAAATAGGTGAATGATGGTAACAATGGATTGCGCAACTATAGCATACTGATAATAAAAATAAATGAGAGCAATCTTTAAGGTCTAAGAGAGAAGACCAGGAAATTATCTGTTATAAGGTACTTGTAGTACCCATGAAGTGGTATAGTGTTATTTGAAAATAGACTTATATTGTCTGTAAATGTATATTGCAAATTCCAGGGCAAATACTAAAAATATATGAGTATAATTGACATACTAATAGAAAAGATATGACTAAATCTCAAAAAGTGCTCAATTAGACCCTGAGAAGTCAGGGGAAAAAAAAAATGAAAGGAAAATAAAGAAAGAACAAGTATAGTCAGGCAGTCAATAGCAAATGGTGAAAATATGATAGATATGAAACCAACTATATCAATAGTCATGGAATATGATTGAAATATACTAATTAAAAGAGGTAGTTTTCTTAAAGAGCAGATGAAAATAGAAACTCACTTTACATATAAAGACACAAAGTTAATAGTAAAGCACCAGTTATACCATGGTAATCAAAAGAAAACTGGAGTAGCTGTGTTAATTTCTGAGAAAGCGGAATTCAGAACAAGGAAATGTAACAGAGATGAAGAAAGGGATTATGTGAAGATCTTCATGGAACAGGACTTTATGGAGAACCCAAGAAGACTTAACTATCTTTAAGGTGTACACTCAACAATAGAGCATCAAACGTCTGCATCAAAAAATGAGAAACACAGAAAGGACGTTTATATAAATCCACTGTATATGTTCAAACTTCATCACTTTCTTTAGTAACTACAAGGTCAATAAAACAGAAATTCTGTAAAGATGTAGTTTACTTGAATAGTATTAATAAGCAGTATAAATTGACTTGATTTAATCAACCTTTATTGAAGACCTTATTTAAAAATAGCAAAATACATTCTTCAAATCACATGAGACAGTCACAAAAATATACTAAATTCAGGACCTTATAATACACATTAACAATGTTTAAAAAGAAGTAGAAATTATGCAAAAATAAGTTCTCAGGGAACAACTGAATTAAACTGTAACTATTAACAGAAATGGTGTCTGAAAAAAAATAAAATATTTAGAGATTAAACAACACACATCTACAGACACATGCATCAAAATAGAAGGTTCAAGAGAAATTTTTAAGAAATAACTACATGAAAATGAAAATACAATAAAATGTGTAGAATGGAGTAGAAGCAATGTTAGAGGGAAATTTATAGAATTAATGCATATAGTAGACTAGAAGGAAGGTCTAAAACCAGCAATCTAACCATCAGCCTTTGGAAACCAGAGGGAGAAACACAATATAAGACTAAGGCAAGCAGTAGAAAAGTAAATAACGAAAACTATGGAGTAAATCAATGAAATTAAAAACAGGTAAAATCAATAAAACCAAAACTGGTCCTTGAAAAGTTCACTAAAATAGACATCTCTCTAGCCAAAATAATTAAAAATAAAAGAGAGGGGCGCCTGGGTGGCTCAATGGGTTAAGCCGCTGCCTTCGGCTCAGGTCATGATCTCAGGGTCCTGGGATCGAGGCCCGCATCAGGCTCTCTGCTCAGCAGGGAGCCTGCTTCCCTCTCTCTCTCTGCCTGCCTCTCTGTCTACTTGTGATCTCTCTCTGTCAAATAAATAAATAAAATCTTTAAAAAAAAAATAAAATAAAAGAGAGAAGATACACATTACTAATATTAGAAATGAAATGAGCACACTAGCTCCTAAGCCTTCATTTAAAATATTATTTTCTAATAAAAGGAATGAGGATTCCCTTAAGAAAATTCTGGTGCTAAAGCAGGAAATTACAACATGAGCCTGAAGCATTTTGTAGGACAGATAATAAGGAAGTGGTCAAAATACAAACAAAACCTACATTGAGGAAATATGTCAAAGGGACAGAAGAACAAACTAAGGACCTCTCAATGGTCAAAGATGTAACAGTGTTACCAATAAAATGAAATAGTATTGGATTATAACTCAAATTATATAAGAAATATCCATAAGTGGGGGCACCTGGGTGGCTCAGTGGGTTAAAGCCTCTGCCTTCAACTCAGGTCATGATCCCAGGGTCCTGAGATCGAGCCCCGCATCAGGCTCTCTGCTCAGCAGGGAGCCTGCCTCCTCCTCTCTCTCTGCCTGCCTCTCTGCCTACTTGTGATCTCTGTCAAATAAATAAATAAAATCTTTAAAAAAACAAAAAGAAATATCCATAAGTGTATACTGATATATATTAAGGGTTAAATGAATGAATAAATAACTGAATAACAAAAATTGAATGAATGAATACATGAATAACAAATTTCCCTTACAGAAGAATTCCAAATAATTTCCGTAGAACATTCCATCACAAAAGGAAACCATTAATCTCCTCTCCTTAGGTGTAAGTTGGGGAATGGTTAATTTTATAGTGGAGAAACCTGATAAATATTACCTCAGACAGCTGATCAAGATCAATATCAATAGTAGTAAGTCATGTTTATAGTATGTCATGTCACCTTGATGTGATTCAATGAGAATGACACTTTACATTTGTGGTTGTGCTCTGAAAAATCTACAACCTTAGGGCATTTGAGTGGCTCAATCGGTTAAGTGGCCAACTCTTGATTTCAGCTCAGATCATGATCTCAAGGTCCCAAGCTCAAGCCCTGAGTCAGACTTGGCACTCAGCAGGAGTCCGCTTGAGATTATCTCTCCCTCTCCCTCTGCCCCTCCCCTTTCTCTCAAATAAATAAATAATCTCTCTCTCTCTTTCTCTCAAATAAATAAATAATCATAAATTAGACAACCTATGCCTAATCATGAAAAATATCAGACAAATGTTAATAGTCATTCTATAAAATACTTGATTAGTCAAGGTCATCAAAATTGGCATGGTCATCAAAAACAAGGGAAGTCTTAGAGACTGTCACATCCAAAAGTAACCTAAGGAAACATGGTAAGTAAATGTAATGTGGTGAAATCTTAAAATAGAAGAAGGTAAAAAATTAAGGAAATATGAATAAACTTTGGCTAATAATGCAATGTTTCATTAACTTAATGTTTCATTAATTTAATGTATGAATGATACTAGCATGTTGAAAGTATTTGTAAGTGAGATCTGATTTGGGGAAGTCAGAGTAGATGGTCCCAAGGTAGTATTTTTTTTTTTTAAGACATTTTATTCACTTATGTGACAGAGAGAGAGAGAGAGAGCCAGAGAGGGAATTCAAGCAGGGTGAGTGGGAGAGGGAGAATGAGGTTCCCTGCTGAGCAGGGAGCCCTATGCAGGTCTCAATCCCAGCAGCCTAGGAACAGGACCTGAGCCAAAGGCAGCCAATTAATGACTGAGCCACCCAGGTGCCCTAAGGCAGTAAAATTTAAACAGAACTCTGAAAGCCAAATAGAAGTTACGTAGGCATAGGGAGGAGCAAAGAAGGAGCCACAGTGGTAAGTCCTTGACAAGGAGATGTTATTTTTTTGAAAAACTGGAGGCCAGTTGGTCTAGTACACAAACATTAAAGGGGATATTGGGGCACATGAGTGGCTCATAGGTTAAGTGTCAGATTCATGATTCTGGCTCAGTTTATGAGTTCATGTGTGGTGAAATCAAGCCCTACATCTGGATCTGAGCACAGTAGGAGTCTGCTTAAGATTCTCTCCCTCTACTCCTTCTCCCACTCCCATACTCTCTCTCTCTCTCAAATAACTAACTAAATAAATAAATAAACAAAAAATAAATACATCTTAAGAAAAAAGATTAAAGGAGATATTGATGTGAGATAAAGTGGAGAGATGAGGAATTATAGCAACTTTGTAGCACATTAAGGATTTTATTTATTTTACGAAGAACATCACACCAAGATGTAGAAGATG
Source organism: Mustela nigripes (assembly GCF_022355385.1). Taxonomy (NCBI): domain Eukaryota; kingdom Metazoa; phylum Chordata; class Mammalia; order Carnivora; family Mustelidae; genus Mustela; species Mustela nigripes. Next base: position 254,020,425 of record NC_081557.1, on the reverse strand, counting down.
TTTTGATAAAATTACCTATTTGCATTAAAGACATTTCAAGAATTCTTTCTTGGCCATTGGCTTCAAACCCTAATGTCTTTCCTACATCATTACTTAGTCTTATTTGGTATATTATATTACTTGGAAAGCATTAGCAAATGAAAAATAATACTAAGCCCCCTCTATGTTGTATTTATATTTATATATGTTATGAATATTCCTGAAGTTACATAAATTCATAAAATTCTGGTATGTCTTGGTATAAAGTTATCAGTCTTCATTTTAAAATAAATGTTACAGAAATAACCAAATTTCTTTATCAATCACATCATAAAGACTCTCATTTGATCTTTAACCATTAACATTTTTAAAGTGTTTGTCATTGACAGGCTTTGTTTTATTATGGTGCTTTTATAAATATGTTCTATCTTGTTGAACTTATGTAACTATATATACAAATAATCATTAAAAAAGAGTATTTTGCCAAATTGCTTTGTTATACATAGTTTTAAAGGGAGGAGAACAAGAGGTGCTTAAAATCTGTATTTCTCTAAAGATAAACAAACATTTTGCTAGTTAAAAAAAATAGGTATTTTATTTTAAGGTTCACAGAGGACAATCACAAGTGAAATACTTTATTTGCCTGAGGAAATTACATTTAATTTTTTAAATCATAAATTTAATGCATATGCCCTTGTTTTGTGCCTGTTTCAGCCAATCAATAACGAGTGTTTTTGTTGGACCAGATTTCTGGTTCCTATTATGATTACAAGATGCCTTTCAGCAATAATGAGCAAGAAACATTGTTTAAAAAAAAAAAAAAAGATTGCTAGAGAAAGAAAAAAAGAAAAGTGGGGGGGGGCTTATTACTTACAGTATCTGGAAATTGCAGAACATATCTGAGGTCACCACAATGAGTTCAAGGTAAAGGTGATGATGAGGGAGAGAGGGGAAGTGAGAGAGAGAAGACTTAGGGTCTGCTTTTATTGATGTTGAGTGTGGGGCCCTAGAGTTTTGAGGTAACTTGCTGTTAGATTCTTTAATATCTCTTCTAGTCTATATGTTGTCTCTTGGAATATGATGACAGTACTGCCTGTATCTCTGGATTATTATTCAGAGTTAATAGGATAATGTGTTTGAAGCTTGAGTGTAGTATTTGATATATAATAATCATTAAAATTTAGTAATATATGTTGCTGTTGTTGTTACCCTCTTATTATCATTATAATTATATTGCTGATTTAACTCTCTTATTTATAGCATTTCTCTTTTCAGTTTTCTTTAAATAATTTTAATACTAATTCAATACCTTCAAAGCAATATCAAAACTATGTTTGTCATCTTCTGCTCAAAATATTAGTATCTTAATTATAATATTTACATAAAAGAGCCTCTTCAAACTTTGACATCTTTAATTGCTCTGCTCTGATCATTTTCTACATATTCTATGCCTTTGATGAAAGATATGAACCAAGACTATTATTGGGATCCAAAGGCAAATTAAGATCCTAACATATGAGCAACTGAGTAAGGATGGTCACATCTTTCTCAGTGAACTTCCCCATTTCTTTATTATGTGAAAACATGGGCACTGTGTCCAGCATTCTCTTAGAAGAAAATTTTCCAAAATTCCAGAATTTTATTGAGATGAATTTTAAGTTCTGAATTTTTTTAAAACATTAAATAAATTATTAGTTATAACTGTATTTCTGAATTATTTAGTTATAATAATCCAAGCTTCTCTGGAATATAATTCCATTATATTATTATATCCAAATAATCTAAACCAATCTGGAATGTAATTCCACCGGAGGTTAGCATTTAAACTAGCCAATCTTAAACCTACTTCCCCTCCTTCACCTGTTCTTTGGAAACCACAGTAAAGCCCCTTGCCCATGTTTTGCACTAATTCCTATTCCTCTTGACTGACTCTGGTATCCCCTTTTCCTTTACATACATGGCTTGACATGTTCCCTTGAGAACTGTGAGTATCAAACTTTCTTCTCAATTGCCATCAACCCCTAATCTATGGGTCTCCCCATTCCTGAATAAGAACAAAGCCTACAGTTTTAAAAACAAACAAACCCAGCCATATTATGAAAAACAAGGGGTTTATTTTATTTATTTTAACAAATCATACCTCCCCTATTTTCTTGCCCTATTACCTTGAAGGTGGCTCTGGTTTTTGAAAGGTAACCCATTTCATGGTTCAAACAGAAAGCAAAAGAGGCCAAAATGGAAAAGAAATTTGTCTAGAACTTTTCCCTACAACCCTTTCACCAGAAACATATTAAATGTTTCTTCAAATGTAAGATAGCTTGGGAAATAAAATACTTTCAGAACAAATTCTAATTAATTTTTTAAGTTTGAAATCCTCTGTATGCTTCACAGTTTAACAAAATAGCCTCTTGTGAGACTCTACTATAGCAAGGCAACCAGCATACTGACACTGATACAATGTCACAAAACATTTTCATCACCACAAGGATCTCTTTTGATGCCCTTGTATAGCTACAGCCACACCCACCACTACCCTGTTCATTACCCTTGGTACCCACTAACTTGCTCTCCATTTCTTAAGTTATGTCATTTCAAAATGTTAGGTAAATGGAATCACACAGTAGATAACCTTTGGGGATTAATCTTTTTTTCATATAGCATCTTGTGATCCATCTCAGTTGTTGTAGGTATCAATGGTTTGTTCCTCTATATTGGTGAGTAGCATTTCATATTATGAATATACTACAGTTTGTTTTACCATTCACCCATTGAAGGACATTCAGGTTGTTTTCCTTCCTAGCTATTATGAATAAAGCTGCTATGAACATTCATGTACAGGCTGAATAATCTTTAAATTAAATAAAGTCTAGAAGGTTATGGAAATGAGAGTTGAGTACATTAACTCACAGTATCTGCAACAAATGTATGTGGGACTGAGGAGCGGATAGTCACAGAAGAGACAAAGCCATCACAGCATCATAATAAACTCCAACAAAAAGAGGGGAATACGGAAGCAGAGAACTAAATAAAATATTTATATACTTACAATGGCTTTCGTAGTTTTCCCCTGAAGGCAACCAGTGTATTTCTTCCCCTTATGTATTTCTGTAATGGGGTAGCAGTGATGTAACATTTTACTGAAGAATTACTGAAGGCACTATTGTATTCTTAATTTATTGAATTTTTCTACTTTATGAAATAATAATTTATTTCTAAGTACAAAGAGGAGAGACTGACAGTTCTGTGCGTTCTTGAAAAGCACGGAAATAACAATGACAGACAATTAAAAACACTAAAGGTATGAAAAGACAAAAATATAGCTCTTACTAAAGACAAACACTTGGCAAAGGGCATTTTTATCCACTTGTTTCTCACCTTCCTCAAAAAAAAAAAAGGCTTTTCATGCAAGTGATTGTGTACAAAATAAACCTCTCACTCTCACTCTGGCTTGTTTGTTTGTTTTTTAATGCCTTCCAAGTTTTTACACAACTTTAGAAACAATGGTGCCAAAAATAATTACTATATGTAGCTTTTCTTTTTTTTTTAATTTTTTATTTTTTATAAACATATATTTTTATCCCCAGGGGTACAGGTCTGTGAATCACCAGGTTTACACACTTCACAGCACTCACTAAAGCACATACCCTCCCCAATGTCCATAATCCCACCCTCTTCTCCCAACCCCCCTCCCCCCAGCAACCCTCAGTTTGTTTTGTGAGATTAAGAGTCACTTATGGTTTGTCTCCGTCCTAATTCCATCTTGTTTCATTGATTCTTCTTCTACCCACTTAAGCCCCCATGTTGCATCACCACTTCTTCATATCAGGGAGATCATATGATAGCTTTCTTTCTCTGCTTGACTTATTTTGCTAAGCATGATACGCTCTAGTTCCATCCATGTTGTCGCAAATGGCAAGATTTCATTTCTTTTGATGGCTGCATAGTATTCCATTGTGTATATATACCACATCTTCTTGATCCATTCATCTGTTGATGGACATCTAGGTTCTTTCCATAGTTTGGCTATTGTGGACATTGCTGCTATAAACATTCGGGTGCACGTGCCCCTTTGGATCACTACGTTTGTATCTTTAGGGTAAATACCCAATAGTGCAATTGCTGGGTCATAGGGCAGTTCTATTTTCAACATTTTGAGGAACCTCCATGCTGTTTTCCAGAGTGGCTGCACCAGCTTGCATTCCCACCAACAGTGTAGGAGGGTTCCCCTTTCTCCGCATCCTCGCCAGCATCTGTCATTTCCTGACTTGTTGATTTTAGCCATTCTGATTGGTGTGAGGTGATATCGCATTGTGGTTTTGATTTGTATTTCCCTGATGCCGAGTGATATGGAGCACTTTTTCATGTGTCTGTTGGCCATCTGGATGTCTTCTTTGCAGAAATGTCTGTTCATGTCTTCTGCCCATTTCTTGATTGGATTATTTGTTCTTTGGGTGTTGAGTTTGCTAAGTTCTTTATAGATTTTGGACACTAGTCCTTTATCTGATATGTCGTTTGCAAATATCTTCTCCCATTCTGTCAGTTGTCTTTTGATTCTGTTAACTGTTTCCTTTGCTGTGCAAAAGCTTTTGATCTTGATGAAATCCCAATAGTTCATTTTTTCCCTTGCTTCCCTTGCCTTTGGCGATGTTCCTAGGAAGATGTTGCTGCGGCTGAGGTCGAAGAGGTTGTTGCCTGTGTTCTCCTCAAGGATTTTGATATTCTTTATTAGTTTTGATTTAGCTAGAGTTATGAAGCAATGTTTTACAGATTTGAAATTTGGGGGCCCTGGGTGGCTCAGTGGGTTAAAACCTCTGCCTTCAGCTCAGGTCAAGATCCCAGAGTCCTGGGATCAAGCCTGCATCTGGCTCTCTGCTTAGCAGGGAGCCTTCTTCCTCCTCTCTCTCAGCCTACCTCTCTGCCTACTTGTGAACTCTGTCAGTCAAATAAATAAATAAAATGTTTAAAAAATAATAAAATAAATAAAATAAAAATTTGAAATTTAAATAACTGTGTAAATATAAAAAGGTTCCACAATTAACCTGGATCAAATAATTTATGATGAATTTGGAAATTTATTAGAACAAGTGTTATTTAATCACCTCTGGAAGTATCAGACAATCAAAGTTTCTGTCAACATTCACAAAATATCTCCTGAGAAAACAATAAAAATGATCTTAGTATTTATTAAGTCAACTAAAGATGTTTCTACTATACTGTAGCAGCATTAAATGAAAAATGAATTTGAAAGACCATTGTGGTAAATAATCACATGAAGTCTATGTGTGCAAATAAAAATTAGCTTAAAAGTAATGTGGGCAATGATGCATTGTGCAAGTATTTAAAAAACCCACCATTTTGATGTGATATGGAAATAACCCAATAATTATTGCCTCTATATAAAGAAAAAAAAACTATTAAATGTAAACCTTCATATACCTTAGTTATTTACAGACTTTATCATGTATAAATACCCTACAGATTTTGTCATAGATACTTAAAAGATGATATAGTTGGTTTTATTTCTTCCACAGCTTTTTCCAAACTTGCTAATCATTATTCTACTGTCTTATTATAAACACAATAATTTTGGACTTTCTAATTAAGAATATTTTACAAAACTATTATTTAACTTGTAACTGTTATTATTTAAACTTATTCACTCAGCATTTTTGTTGCATAATTCCTTTTATGTTCAACATCTACTTCCATAATTAGTAGCATAAATCTTCTCAAATTATGAGGCTCATCTGTTTCTTCATGAGGAATAAACTGTGTTCTAACAAAAGCTCATTGCATAATTTTATAATATTCCTTTATTCATAATACCTAAATGAGGTTTTTTTTTTTTTAATTTCTTTTCAGCATAACAGCATTCATTGTTTTTGCACCACACCCAGTGGCCATGCAATGCATGCCCATGCAATGCATGCCCTCCATAATACCCACCACCTGGCTCCCTAAACCTCCCAACCCCCACCCCTTCAAAACCCTCAGGTTGTTTTTCAGAGTCCATAGTATCTCATGGTTCGCCTCCCCCTCCAATTTCCCTCAACTCCCTTCTCCTCTCCATCTCCCCATGTCCTCCATGTTATTTGTTATGCTCCACAAATAAGTGAAACCATATGATAATTGACTCTCTTTGCTTGACTTATCTCATGCAGCGTAATCTCTTCCAGTCCCATCCATGTTGCTACAAAAATTGGGTATTCATCCTTTCTGATGGAGGCATAATACTCCATAGTGTATATGGACCACATCTTCCTTATCCATTCGTCTGTTGAAGGGCATCTTGGTTCTTTCCACAGTTTGGCAACCGTGGCCATTGTTGCTATGAACATTGGATTACATTTGGCCCTTCTTTTCACTACATTAAAAAATAAAGCACATCTTTTGATTATAATTCAAATTTAGGCCTGGTTCACTGTGAAAAACATACATTTAAGTGGCAGAATAGACATTAAGATTTAAATAAATACTGATGTAATCACTATGGATAAGTGGAAATTCAGGAATGTAGAAAGACAGAAAATATGCTGTTTTGCATAAAAGATTCACAACAGCTGTGTTTCATTTCTGAAAAGGAAAGAAAATTTTATTATTATAGAAACCTAATAGGGACAGGAAAGGAAAATAATCTATGCATAGATGAAGGTAGTAGGAAACACTAAATGAGAACAAGACAAAGTTACATCATATCAGGTACTTACAGCCTCCAACCTCATCAGCTGGGGAAGCCCCATGGAAATAGCCAGGCTGGCGTCCCAACTGAGAGGTCTGTGCAGAGTGTCCTCTCCTCACTCCAGACTATCCCCATAAGGGGCCATATATATAGGGCCAATAATAAGTCTTGAAACTGAACCTTAGTTTGCCTATGTGTTTTTTGGAGTAAGCTGCATTTCCATATTACCATGTTCCTATATTCTTAAGGAGCCTGACTTAAGAGTGACTGCCTCCCCTCCCAGATTCCACTGGGATGGGGGAGCCCAGCCTGAAGCAAGAGGGGGTTTGAGACAAGATTTGAAGCTCTTGGCATTCAGAATAGAAGGGCAGTTTCTGACCTGGAGGCCAGATAATATACTTCAAACAACCAATACCCCAAGGTTATTCACACAGCATGAGTATCATAAACAGCATTCCGCATCCTGCCAGTGTACATGGAGGGCCAGGTGGTCGGTGATGCAGGGAAAAATCAAAAAGTATCTATGAATACAGAACATAAAGACGATAGAGAAACAAAATGCGGAAGTAAGATTATCATATAAAAGTTAATTTGAATACAAAACAAAAAGAAGAGCAAGCATCAAGATGAAGCTTTGCATATATGTTATTTTTCAACTTGCTCGATGATTGACACACCAAATAATAAATTCCCTTTTAGGGAAAAAAAAATCAAATTACTATTTTTCTGTTTTATTTTGCTTAACAGCTTAATATGAGATAGTCTGATATTATAAAGTATGATTAAGGCAGCACACATAAATTTATACATGCTTTGAAAACCCAGTAGGTGGCAGAAAAGATAAGCCTTCATTCTCCAAAAGCACTAATTGTAATAGTGTGTGCATTTAGAAAATGGTATAGAGAAAATGGGGCCAAATAGTCTAAAATTGACAATGCATTTAGCATTGGAAAAATGTAAGAAACTATTGAATTTTTGACAAATTTTGAAGATGAAGCCAACAAAGTGTTGGATGTGGGGAAAAGTGATGAGATAAATAAAGTAAAATGTAAGTCTGTGTATTTTTTGTCCTGAAATATGAGAAGAAGGGAGGAAAATTTACTAAGAAGAGGGAGAATATGAGATCTACAGAATTTAGAGGTTTGTGGAAACAAAAAGTTAATTTTTAGACACGCTTAGTTTTAACTGCTTAATAAACCAATATATTGAAGATGAGATAGCTAGATAATATGACTCAAGGAATTAGGAGGCAGATAGATGGTTTTTAGTTTGATGTAATCTTTCTTATCCATTTTTACTTTTGTTGACTGTGCTTTTGGTGTTATGTCCAAAAGAATATTGCCCAAACTAATGTCAAAGTGTTCTTCCACAAAATTTATGGTATTAGGTCTTGGGTTTAAGTCTTTAATACATTTTGGGTTGATTTTGTATATGGTGTGAAATAAGAGTCTAGTTGGGGTTTGGGGGAAGGGGAGAATTGAAAGATCTTATCTGGGGGTATAAAGTTTCAGTTGTGCAAGATGAGTAAATTTTAGAGATCTAATGTATAGCAATGTGATGATAGTTAATAATATTTTATATTTGAAATTTGCTTAGAGGGTAAGGCATAAATGTCTCATAATGAAAGAAAGAGAGAGAGAGAGAGAAGGGGGAGAGAGAGGAAGGAAGGAAGGAAGGAAGGAAGAAGGAGGAAAAGAAAGATCAGAGGGAAGGAGTGGGGAAGGAAGGAAGGAAGAAAAGAGAAAGGGGAGGGAGGGGAGAAAGAGAAATAAAGAAAAGAAAAGAAAAGAAAGGAAAAGAAAGGAAAAAAAAAGAAAAGAAAAGAAAAGAAAAGAATGAAATTTTCTTATGTTGAGGTCAAAGATGGCCTGGATATTCACATAGTATCAGCAGATTGAAGGAAACAAATACTTTATTGGAGTTTCTTTCTTTCTTTTTTTTTTTTTTAAGATTTTATTTATTTATTTGACAGATGGAAATCGTAAGTAGGTAGAGAAGCAAGCAGAGAGAGGGGTGGGGGAAAGCAGGCTCCCCGCTGAGCAGAGAGCTGGATGCAGGGCTCCATCCCAGGACCCTGAGATCATAAGCTGAGCCAAAGGGAGTGGCTTTACCCACTGAGCCACCCAGACACCCTTTATGGGAGTGGTTTAAGAGAGACTGGGAAGAGGCAAGTAGAGACAGCAAATAGAAGACTCTGAATGTCTGATGCAATAAAAAGAGACGGAAAGTTTCCAGATGCACTCGTGGAAACTTATAAACTACCAAGACTGAAACAGGAAGAAATAGACAGTCTGAACAGACCAATAACCAGCAAGGAAATCAAAGCAGTATCAAAAACCTCTCAAAAAACAAGAGTTCAGGGCCAGATGGATTCTCAGGAGAATTCTACCAAACATTTAAAGAAGAAATAATATCTACTTTACTGAAGCTATTTCAAAATAGATATGGAAGGAAAACTTCCAAACTCATTTTCTGAAGCCAACATTACCTTGATCCAAAACCAAAGACCACATGAATAAAGGAGAATTACATACCAATATCTCTAATGAACCTGGAAGCTAAAATACTCAACAAGATCCTAGCCAATAGGATCCAACAATACATTAAAAGGATTATTCATCACAACCAGGTGGGATTTATTCCTGGGATGCAAGCATGGTTCAACATTCAGAAACCAATCAAAGAGATAAAGCACATTAATAAAAGAAAAGACAAGAATCACATGATACTCTTAATTGATGCAGAAAAAAAGATCATTTGACAAAGTAAAGCATCTTTTATAGAATAAAATTCTTCAAAGAAGAGGGGCATCTGGATGGCTCAGATGGTTAAGCATCTGCTCTTGTCTCAGGTCATGATCTCAGGGTCCTGGGATCAAGCCCCACATCAGGCTTCCCATCAGTGTAGGGTCTGCTTCTCCCTCTCCTTCCACCCCTCTTTCTGCTCATTCTCTCTCTGTCTCTTTCAAAAAAATAAAATCTAAACAAACAAACAAACAAAATAAAACAAACACACGCACAAAACCTTCTTCAAAATATAAGGACAGAGGGAACATAACTCAATACCATCTAAGCTATCTATGAAAAGGCTACAATAAATATCATTCTCAATGGGGAAAAAAAATGGAAAGCTATTCCCTTAAGGTCAGGAACACAACAGCGATGCCTACTCTCACCATTATTGTTCAACATAATACTAGAAGTCCTATCATCAGCAATCAGACAATGAAAATAAATAACAGGCATTGAAATTGGCAATATCTTTAGAGATGAAATGATACTTAATGTGGAAAACCCAAAAGACTCCACCCCAAAATTACTAGAACTCATAGAGCAATTCAGCAACATGGCAAGTTAAAAAGCCAATACACAGAAATCAATTACATTACTCCAAGATCATTTACCTGAACCAAAGGCAATCGCTTAACCAACTGAGCCACCCAGGCACCCCAAAATACATAAAATCTTTAAGGAAGAAGCAAGATGGCAGAGGACTAGCAGACCGAATATCATTAGGTCCCAGGAGTTCAGGTAGATAGTTATCAAACCATTCTGAACACCTACAAACTCAACAGGAGATAGAAGAGAAGAAGAGCAGTTATTCTAGGAAGAGAAAATTGAGCACTATGTGAAGGTAGGACACGTGAAGAAGTTCTAGTGAACCAATGAGAAGATAGACCATGAGGGAAGGGATGGTTTCTGGCAAGCAGTGAAGCAGAAGAGCACAAAATCAAAACTATTAGAAGTCTGCTCCATTGAGGGACATCGCTCCAGAGACTAAGCAGGGGTGGAGCCCTTGTGGGGACAGTGTGGTTTCAGGACCCACAGGGTCACAGAAAGACCAGGAGGTGTCTGAGTGTGACAGAGCTGCCAGGTATTGGAGAAAGGAAACTGGCTACAGAGACAGAGCTGAGGAATGAGCTCTCAGATTGGGGTTACCTTAAACCATGATCCAAGACACAGTTTGGCCACTGCTTTTTGACCAAAAAGCCTATGAATCATCTTTTATAACTTTCTACATTTTCTTAGAAAAAAGTAAATAAATGGCAAAAAAAAAAATCTAAGAATCAGTTACTGTGGAATTGAAAGATATATCTTGGAATTAAAGAAGCAATGCTAAATAGTTTAGTCATTGATCATGGAAGGATGCACAATTCATCTCTTTTGAACAAGAAGTTAGAAGACAGATACACTGACAGAAAAAATAACAACTATAAATTATTTAAAAATAGTTAAACAGCATATCAAGATAGAAAAGCAATATGACGGGACACCTGGGTAGCTCAGTTGGTTGGACGACTGCCTTCGGCTCAGGTCATGATCCTGGAGTCACGGGATTGAGTCCCACATTGGGCTCCCAGCTGCATGGGGAGTCTGCTTCTCCCTCTGACCTTCTCCTCACTCATGCTCTCTCTCACTGTCTCTCTCTCTCAAATAAATAAATAAAATCTTAAAAAGAAAAAAAAAAGCAATATGACAGGGAACATAAGGAAACAATTGCAACAAAATTTTTTTTTAAATTGATGCCTTGAGCATGTAAACAGGAAGGGATAAATGTATAATAATAATTATTAATATTATTAATTATTAAATTTAAAAGAGAAATTGGACACTAATGTAAAAAATAAGGACAGCTCAGCAAAGATAGCATTCTAAGCATTACTTTTTTCAAAATTTTATTTTAAATCTAGTTCATTTCTTTTCCCTTTTAAAAGATTTTATTATTTATTTATTTAATATTTATCTATATTTGAAAGAGAGAACAAGCAGGAGGAGAGGGGAAGAGGGAGAGGGACAAATAGACTCCCCACTAAGCAGGGATCCAAACACAGAGCTCTATCCCAGAACCCTGAAATCATGACCTGAGCTGAATGAAGGCAGATGCTTAACTCACCAAACCACTCAGATACCCCTAAATTCTAGTTAGTTGACAGAAAGTGTAATATTGTTTTCAGGGGCATAATTTAGTGATTCATCACTTCCAAATTACACCCAATCAATACTCAACACAAGTGCCCTCCTTAGTAACCATCACCCATTCATCCCATTCTCTGCCCATCATTCCTCCATCAAGCCTCAGTTTGTTCTTTATAGTTAAGAGCCTCTTATGCTTTGCTTTCCTCTCTCTCTCTCTTGTTTTCCCTTCCCCTAAGTTCATCTGTTTCTTAATTTCCAATATGAGTGAAATGATATGGTATTTGTTTTTTCTGACTTATTTAACCTAGCATCATACTTTCTAGCTCCATCCACATGACTGGAAATGGCAAGACTTCATTATTTTTGATGGCTGAGTAGTATTCCCTCTATTATCTATCATCTATCTATACGGAGTATGTGTATGGATGTGTGTGTGTGTGTGTGTGTGTGTGTGTGTGTGTGTGTGTATCACTTCATCAGTTGTTGGGGAGTTGGGCTTTTTCCATAGTTTGGCTATTGTTGATAATGCTGCTATAAATGCTGGTGTGCATGTGATTCTTCACATCAGTGTTTTTGTATACTTTGGGTAAATACCTATTAGTACAAATTCTGGGTCATAGGGTAGATCTATGTTTAACTTTTTGAAGAAACTGTTTTCCACAGCATAAGCATTAGTTTTTGTTGCCCTGCTAGATGTTGTATAAAGGTACAAACCTGCAACTAGTAGACCAATTAAGTCCTGAGAAGGGTATAGTGAATTTGAATAACAGTACTATAATAATTATCAAACTTTCTAGATCTTAATTATTTCTACCACAAAAGAATTAAAATTATATAACATGATAGAGATGCTATAATGGCAATCATATTATAATATAAAAGTGTATCAAACGAATATGTTGTATACCTTAAATTTATGCAATGTTATATGTCAAACATATTTCAATTAAAAAATAGGGGATGAACAGTTGAAACTTAATAAAATTGAAGTTGCAAAATAATATTACATATATATTAAATTTAAAATATATTAAAGTAATATTCATTCACAACAGCAAAAACATTTCTACTAATTAACTAATGATAATTCCCTCTTATGAGCTCAATTTATATATTTTTATATTTTCCTATTTTTTAAGACTTATTTATTTATTTGACAGAGAGAGAGACAGTGAGAAAGGGCATACAAGCAGGGGGAGTGGGAGAGGGAGAAGCAGGCTTACTGAGTTGGGAGCCTGACGCAGGGTTCAATCCCAGGACCCTGGGATCATGACCTGAGCCAAAGGCAGACACTTAACAACTGAGCCACAGAGATGCCCCATATTATTATATTTTTCATGCATAATTTGTTGTTTTAAGTGGAGGATGAACTCAATGAGAAGTATTTGTTTATACTTAGTATTCCGTGAAGCCCTGTATATTTTCGTATATTTTGCAGTTACCAAGTCAAACAACTAAAATACATTATTCTGAGATCTTTTGAAATAAAGAAAATAAGCAAGCTTAATATGAGTTATCAAAATTTAAATACTTTTCTTTCCATGAGAATGCATACAGAAATAGAAAGGAAAAAATGAGAATTCATTCAAGAAATGTAAACTGATTTTTCTTTTTTTTTTTGAACCAGACAGTCTTAAAGTACTGAATGAAAAAGTAAGGCACCTGCCCTAATGGAACATGATTTTTGGAATACTAGAATCATAAAATGTCTAGAATTTTGTTCAATAATTTTTGTAACTGAGTTATTGTTATTTTTAATATAATACTATTAAGATAGTTTTTTAAGGTAGTATATTAAAAATAATGATAATTATACTTTTATTATAAAATAAAAAGTTTTGAAAAGTACCCATATAAGAATAAAAATAAATAGTAATAACCTTCTTTTTCCATGTAACTTTCAGTGTTGCAACTAAACTCATTTAAAAATACTTGTATTTTCTCTAGAAATTATAATGGTACTCTGTAAAAATCAGATAATTGCATTCTACTTAGTAAAATTGGAAATGTTTCATTAAAAGACTAATGAATGGTTAGCAATATACAATAATTTCTTTAAGCATATTTAAAGTAAGTGCCATAGAAATCAGTATATAACAATGAAATCAAAGCAAAAAAAAAAAGTAAAAGGAGAACGGTGTTAAAATATGCATTTAAATATGCATTTAGACAATACAGTTGAATGCATGAGTTCTTACACTAAAGTATGGTTGCTATATAACAACTAGTATTATGAAAACAAACAAGAATGTATAGGATCAAAAGGAAAAAAATAATGAAAAAAGAAAGATGCCACACAGATGTGTGTGTATTTGCAAAAAAAGATAAAAACCTGTGAATTCAGTATGGCATAATCATGTAATTACAATACAGTTAAAACTGCAAAACATGTATGTCATTTATGCATATAAGATTTTATTAAAAATGAAGTAATCATCAGTTCTGAACATTTTAATGCAGATTTGCCAGCCATGTTACTTCAATCACTAAAAAATATTAACAAAACATACAGAAAACTTTCTGATAAAGAACACATTAAATTAATATCAAATAATTAATTATATACATAAATTTTCTGGATATTTATGGTACTTTGAAGTAAAGTCTTTCCATAGGAAAATAGATCTTTAGGTGTCAGGGTGTATGTGACTAATTGTTCTCAATTTCTTTTCACAATTCAAACCACCATGTATTTTCTTACCAGCAGTACAGAGTTCACTTGATTCAGGTCCTCAGCAGTATTTTATTATTGACAGGTTTTAAAATTTAGCTGTGTATATATTGATATCTCATCAATATTTTAATTTGTGGGGTGCCTGGGTGGCTCAGTCATTTAAGTATCAGTGGCTCAGGTCATGATTCCAGGGTCCTGGGTTCGAGCCCTGCATCAGGCTCTCTGCTATGCAGAGAACCTGTTTCTCCTCCCTCTGCTGGCTGCTCCCTCTGCTTATATCTCTCTCTCCCTCTTTCTCTCTGTCAAATAAATAAATAAAATCTTAAAAAATATATATAATAATTTGCATTTTGCACTGTGGTGACCAGACAGCAAGCGGGCAGGGTTCTTGCAGTCCTAGAGCCAGTTTAGAGACCAGCCCTTCCCACCATGGTTCAGCCCTAAAGTGGTGCCACAACCGCAGCTTGCAGAAGTCTGTAAACCACAGAGCAGAGAGTAGGCCTAGAAAAGTAGATTTTCTCTTAAGCTAGTAGATCTGACACATTGAAGTGTTAACAGGGCTGAATCAGACAATTTATTTACCAGTAGTTTGTTATGTTGATTGTTCTATTGAATTGTAAATGCAAAGAACAAGGTGACTCCCACGTGATTGTATTGGGCTTGAATCCTATAAAACTGCAGAAAACTGTCTTCTTAGCAACCCCTGATTCCATGCTTTGGTCTCTTTCTCATTCCCCGACCAAGGCTGGTTCCTTGGCATTGTGTGATTGACTTCCAGCACTTTTTAAAAGTTCCTTACTAACCATTTGTACCTTTTCTTTGGAAAGTGTTCTCTTTTTTTTTTAATGTTGTTGGCTTACTCAGAAAAAACTCTGCCTTTGAATTGGGTGTAGTAGTCCTTTAAATGTTTTTTAAACAGGTCTTTGTCAGATACATATTTGGCAAAAATATTCACTTGTGTAAGTTGTCTTTTCTTAACAGTTTAATGAATTCTAATAAATCATTTGATTTTTGTCACCTGCTTTATACATCCTATCTGAGAAAGAATTTCCTACCCTTAGGCTGCAAAAATATTTTTCTAGATTTTATTCTAGAAACATAGATTTAACCGACAAATTTCTGTAGCTGATACATGAAAACATTTTTGTGAGAGTATAAGATCAAATTTGAGTTTCATTTTTTTTCATGTGTTTTGTTTCTGGTTTTGGTTTTTGGTTTGTTGTCATTGTTAATACATGACCTCCATGACACTTGAATAGTCTCTCCTTTCTACTTTGAATTATTTAGGTGGGGTTCTTGAAAATCAGTTGATCACTTAATCATATCAGTGTGGTTTATTCCTCGATTTTCTGTTATGCTATGCTGATCTTTTTTTTTTATTTATTTTTTAAATACTACAAGGTATTGATGTCTGATTTTATCAGAATTAAGGTCAGATAGTGGAAATCTTTGAACTCTGTACTTTTTTCCAGAATTCTGTGGTTATTCTAGGTCCTATGAATTAGCGTACACTCTGGAGAGAACTGTAAAGGATTTTGGCTCTAAGTAAGAACTATTCTTTAGCTATATAGTATGTTATTTTGTATTACCCATTACAGTTATCTTTTTTTTTTAAGATTTTATTTATTTATTTGACAGAGAGAGATTACAAGTAGGCAGAGAGAGAGAGAGAGGAGGAAGCAGGCTCCCTGCTGAGCAGAGAGCCCGATGCAGGACTCGATCCCAGGACCCTGAGATCATGACCTGAGCCGAAAGCAGCGGCTTAACTCACTGAGCCACCCAGGCGCCCAACCCATTACAGTTATCTTAATTGAGGCAGAAAAGGCATTCTATTTGTCTCTGACAAAGGAGGATATTAGATTTAAAATATACTTTTTACTGTTCCTTCTTGATTTTTCTCCAAGGCAGTTCCTGTCAACAGAATTTTACTTGAATTTGGCATTTCCGTTTGTTCCATATTTTTAAATAGTTCAAATAATTCTACACAGGCACTTAATCTATAACTTGAGTTAGATGATTTAGGAATGAGATTTACTCTGTTCTCCTCTTCAATTTCCATTTACAGGAACACTTTTTTTTTTCTTTTCCTTCAGAACTTCTTAAAAGCATAATCTAAATGCATTTCTTTAAGCTTAGTGTTTTATTTTATAGACACTGCTCTTATTTTGATTAATAATATTTCATTTTTCAAATCCAACATGGAGAATATAGTCAATAATATTGTAATAAGTTTGTATGGTGACAACACTTAAGATGAGCATTTTGTAATGTATATAATTGTTAGATCACTGTGTTGTACGCCTGAGACTAATATAATATTGTATATCAACTGAACTTCAGTAAAAACTATTTTTCTGAAACACATTGAATAGTACATTTTACATTTATAACAACTAATATTCCAAATCAAGAACCTTCCTTGAGATACCATTATAATTACCTCCTGTTCACTTATATAGCTTTTATTTGTACAAGCTTAAATTATTTTCTTTCAGTAGCTGAATCACTTCCCACCTATTATAACAAGAAAAGTGAGAAAGGAAGTGGGATCATCAGAGAAAACTGGAACCATGGTCTCCTTTTATATATATTTTGAGCATAAATAATAAGTATCTTCCTTGGGTTTAACTGAAATGAAATAATAGTTGGGAACATTTACTGAAGGGTTTAATCATGATGCAAATAATAATTACCATGATCATTATTTAGAGTATCCTGTAGACTGTTTAAATAAAGTTCCACGGTCTCTGTTATCTGTTATTATCGATATAAATTAATACTGAGCTGATACTAAGGGGTGATTTTTATTCTCAGTGGAAGTCATCAGGCAAAAACGGAACTTTATGCCAGCCAACTTTGAAGCAGTCAAATCTGTTCAGGTTTTGTATAGAATTACTAGAGAGATTTAGTTAACAATAAATGTCAATGTTGATACGATGAGGCATTTGAGGAATAAATAGTCTGCCCAAATGGATTTAAGAAAAAAAACCTGTACATCAGAGAAGATATAGTACTTTAAATGGCCTTATCACATGACAGAGCCAAGAACTTAATATACTTCATCTTGAATCATTTATTTCAGTTTCGATTTTTCCACATGTTAAAACCTGCAATCCCAAATTTGTTACATATAAAGATAACAGAAGCATTAAAAAACAAAACAAAATAAAACAAAAACAAAAACAAAACAAACAAAAAATACCCACCCAGATTTCATTATTTCATTACTCTGCGTCATGGGACAATCCCCAGCTGCTTGTGTATGTCCAAGAGAATTCAGTAATTTCCTTGAAAAGGCCAGATCATATGACTTCTCCTAAACCAGTATGTGAGTTCAGCCCTCTTCTGTTCACATGGAAGGGAGTGTTTTCCATAATATATACCGGGATGCAGTTAATATGAGGAGCAATGGATACCGACAACAGCCATAATAGATGTCTTGCACACTGAATTTACAATGAGCTGCATTAGTCAGGTTGAGGTTCACTAATGTATTTTCAGGGTTTTCTAAGAGTTTAATGAGTTTATACCAACACTATTGATTTCAAAACCATTTAACAATAGTATAGAAGTAGAGATTGAACACTTTCAGATCCCAATATCTGAAATTTTTTTTTAATCTCCCTTCTTAATTTCATTTATTAAAATTTCTGATCTCTTCCGGTCTAGATTCTCTACAGTTCTCTTAATATTTTAAGTCTTACTCCATCTCAGTATATCCTTTTCTTTTAAAAACAATTGTTTCTCTTTCCCTACAGGAATTCTCTTTCTACTATATACAAGTGTTCTTTATCACTCATGTTTTCCTGGAAACCTCTTTCTTCATGGTTTATTACTGACATCTGATGTAAGCTTATAGCTGACAGAGGAGATAGTAAAATGTAATACACATTTTTAAGGACCAGTTATTTAATTTTATACATGACCATATTAAGAATTAAAGAATCTGTTAGTTCTCCAAGGTAAATTCCCTAAAACTATATTATTTGCAATTAAAAATGTTAGATTGTTAGCATAGCAGTAAGGGGCCCAAAGCAGGAAAGAGAGAAGAAAAATCTGGACATTCAAAGGGAAATAATTTAATATATTAAAATAAATACCAAATTATTTGACAGGGATGAGGTTTGGATGAGAAGAAATCAGGTTTGGGAGAAGACTCACTGGTTTTTTAACTCCAAAATAATATCACTGGTTTTGTCATTTAGAAATAAGAAAACACCTACTGCTACCCTCTACACTACTGCTTCTACCACAACTTCCCTTTGCTCTTTAAGTTTTTTATTTAAGTTCCAGTTAGTTAACAAGAGTATAATAGCAGTTTCAGGTGTAGAACTTAGTGATACATCACTTGCACAGAATACCCATTGCTCATCATAAGTGCAATTACGGGGTTATATAGAAGTTCTATTTCTGACTTTTTGGGGAAACTGTACTGTTTTGCATAGTGGCTGTTCCAGTTTGCATTCCCACCAGTACAAGGGGGTTCCTATTCCTCTGCATCCTTGCCAACATAATCCTTGTTTCTTGTGTTGTTGATTTTAGCCATTCTGACAGAAGGAGGTGATATGTCATTATAGTTTGGATTTGTATTTTTCTGATGATCAGTGATGATACATCTTTTCATGTATCTGTTGGCCACCTGTAGATTTTTTTTGGGAAAAAAAATGCCTATTCATTATCTTCTGCCCATTTTAAATTGGATCATTCATTTCTTGGGTGTTTATTTTTATAAGTTCTTTATATATTTTGGATACTAACTCTTCATCAGATATGTTATTCTTATCTTCTCTCATTCCAAAAGTTACCTTTTAGTTTTGTTGATTGTTTCTTTCACTGTGAAGAAGCTTTTTATATTGATGAAGTCCCAGTAGTTTATTTTTGCTTTTGTTTCCCTTACCTCAGGAGACATATCTATGTCTAAGTTGCTATGGCTGATGTCAGAAGTTACTCCTCTAGGATTTTAGTGTCTTCATGTCTCACATTTAGACCTTTAATCCACTCTGATTTTATTTTTGTGTACAGTGTTGGAAAGTGGTCCAGTACATTCTTTTGCATATTGCTGTCCAGTTTTCCCAACACCATTTGTTGAAGAGACTGTCTTTTTTCCATCGGATATTCTTTCTTGCTTTGTCAAAAGTTTAGTTGACCATATAGTTTGGATTCAGTTCTGGGTTTTCTGTTCTGATCTATTAATCTGTACGTCTATTTTTGTGCCAGTCCCATACCATCACTAACACTTTGTAATACAGCTCGAAATCCAGAATTATGATGCCTCCAGCTTTGTTTTCATTTTTCAAGTTTGCTTTGGCTATTTAATGTTTTTTTTTTCCATTGTTTTGTTTTGTTTTATTTGTGGTTCCATAAAAATTTAGGATTCTTTTTTCTATCTCTGAAAAATGCTGGTGTTATTTTGATAGAGATTGCATTAAATGTAGCTTGCTTTAGTAGGTCAGTGTATAAGGTCTTTCACTACTTTGGTTAGGCTTATTCCTAGGTGCAGTTGTAAACGAGATTCCTTAATTTCTCTTTCTGCTGTTTCATTATTGGTATATAGAAATGCAACAGATCTCTGTATGTCAGTTTTGTATCCTGGGACTTTACTGAATTTGTATACCAGCTCTAGGATTTTTGGTGGAGTCTTTTGGGTTTTCTATATAGAGTATTATGCCATTTGCAAATACTGAAAATTTTACACTTTCCTTGCTGATTTGAATACCTTTTACTTCTTTTTGTGTTCTGATTGCTGTTGCTGTGACTTCTAATACTATGTTACATAACAATGGTGAGAATGAACTTCAGTGTCTTCTCCTGACTATAGAGGAAAAGTTCTCAGTTTTTTCCCATTGAGGATGATAATAGATTTGGGGTTTTCATGGTGTTTATTAGGTTGGGGTATGTTCCCTCTAAGTCTACTTTATTGAGGTTTTTTGTTTGTTTGTTTGTTTTGTTTTGTTTTTATCATGAGTGGTCATTGTACATTGACAATTTTTTTTTTTCCCCTACATCTATCTAAATAACTGTATGGTTCTTATCCTTTCTTTTTTTCATGTGGTATGTCATGTTGATTGATTTGCAAATACTGAACCATCCTTGTAATCCAGGAATAAACTGAACAATCCTATTATGGTCCAACAATTGCACTACTAGGTATTTATCCAAACAATATAAAAATACTAATTCAAAGGGATATATGCACCTCAATGTTAATAGCACCATTATCTACAGTAGTTAAACTATGTAAACAGCCTAAGCATCCACTGAATACCCATTCATCAATCCTGTCCACTACATCTTCTTTACACACACACACACACACACACACACACACACACACACAGACAGTGGAATAATACTCAGCCATCAAAAAGAGAATGAAATCTTGCCATTTGCAATGATGTGGATGGAGCTAGTGTGTATTATGCTTAGTGAAATGAGTCAGTCAGAGAAAGACAAATGTCACATGTTTTCAATCATATGTGGAATATAAGAAGCAAAACAGATGAACATAGGGATAAAAAAGAGAGAGAAAACTTAACCTACAGAGAACAAAATGAAGGTTGCCAGAGGGGTGGTGGGCAGGGCATGGATTAAATAGGTAATGGTGATTAATGAGAATAATTTTGAAGAGCACAAGTATTGTATGAAAGTGTTGAATTACTATATTTTATACCCAAAATTAATAATACACTGTATTTTAACTAACTTTAAAAAAAACTTAAGTTAAAAAAAAGAATTATAAGCTGAAGTGAATGCTGATTTTGTTGAATAAAAATATAGCAAATGGAATGATCTTGTCATATTGCCTTCTGAAACAATGTAGAATATATCATTGCTTCCATGAGGATTATTAAGTTGGTATCCAGGTATAAACATAGGTCATTTAACAGGCATATCAGTTATATCTAACAGTTTGTAACATCTTTTATTTACATGTATAAGCACATTTTTTCTTCAAGTAATTAATTCAATAAAAAATTTATTAAAATGTATTAAAACCTAACAAAAAAAAGTAGTTATAACACTGATTTTTTAAAAAATGTTCATTTAGTATAATGAAAAAGATAAAAATAGAAACATGAAGATGTATGCTTGAACTTCTCTCACTAATCAATGACACAAGCAACATCTTTGCTGAATTAGATACTAATTTTCCAGTATTAGAAGAATTATTTCCTCATTTTATACTATTTATAACTTAATGATTATAGACATGATACACTTTTAAGTTATTATGGATTATTAACACTTTCTTCCATCATTTTCTTAAGTGCATACAGTCCACAGAACAGTAAATAAAGCCATAATTGTGTCTTTTGCAGGTTTCTTTGGTATAAATACTCCCACTATAGCTGATCTCAAAATACCAAGATGATGTCACCAAACATGAATTCATGAAGAGATGCACAGTAGCATTCTATTCCAGTGTATTTCCATCAGATAGATACAATGGACAGAACTTGAAAAACATAAATAGAAAAATAGTAAAAAATAAAATAGTAATTCAGAAAAATATTGATAAAAGTGGTAAAATCTAAAAATAGAACTATAATAAGATAAAAAAAAGATCTATATGAGTTAAAATTTATAGGATTTAGTTATAGGATTTAATGATGTTGCCTAGATTGGACACAGAGAATAGGAGAAAGTAAGATGATTTAATTTGCCTTTTAAAAATCTATGGTTTGGGGCACCTGGGTGGCTCAGTGGGTTAAAGCCTCTGCCTCCGGCTCAGGTCATGATCCCAGGGTCCTGGGAAAGAGCCTTGCATTTCATCGGGCTCTCTGCTCAGCCAGGAGCCTGCTTCCTTCTCTCTGCCCACCTCTCTGCCTACTTGTGATCTCTGTCTGTCAAATAAATAAATAAAATCCTAAAAAAAAAAAACAAAAAACTATGGTTTGAACCAGAAAGAGGATTGCTAGAAAGACAAAGACATATTATTCATGGAATATAATAAACACAACAAAATACTTATTTCAATCCTATGGTCAAATAAAGAGGGAGATAAAGCTCATTATTTGGTAATAATGGAATGTCAAAAGATGGAACTCAAAACCATCATTATCACTTGATTGCATCTTTTGAATGGAAGCATCCACTGAAGAACTTGGAAAGTTTATACAGATATCATTTAGAAGTAATTAAAGTTCCTCTTAGGAAAAAGCAAAATTGAAGTTTAATTCCATTCTAAAATAAACCCGTTCCTAGTGCTTAGTATGATTTCAGAAGTGTTGCAGTGGTAAGGAGAATCAACATTGGACACATGTTCCTGTTTTTATGTCTAGCTTTTCTTACTTAGTAACTCTGGGATTTGGATAATTTACTCACTCTTTTTCTTAAATTTTTAAATTTTTTTTTAATAAACAATATAATGTATTATTAGCCCCAGGGGTACAGGTCTGTGAATCATCAGGTTTACACACTTCACAGCACTCACCTTAGCACATACCCTCCCCAATGTCCATAACCCCACCCCCCCCCTCCCTTCCCCCAACCCCCACAACCCTCAGTTTGTTTTGTGAGATTAAAAGTCTCCTATGGTTTGTACTCACTCTTTTTATTTAAACAACTTCTTCCCAGGAAAGTGAATGCACAGCACTCAGCCTAGTGTGTGGTAAAAGACAAGTGATTGTTGTTATCCGTAAATGTTATTCATGTAAAAGTGAATAAGAATTGAATAGGTACTAGGTGACTAGATTTTAAAAAGAAGAAGAAGAAGAAAACAGACATAAGCGTCTGCCCTCTGAGTTTATGATGCAAAGAGATTAACAATTAAGCAATAAAATTTTCCAGTTTGTCAAATGTTATTAAATAACGAGCAAAGGAAGTTGGCTTGGTAATAGTGCATCAGGGAAAGCTTTCTTCAAAAATGAATGTCTAAGTTGAAGTCATAAAGTAGTTTGGAGTTATCTAGAAGAAGCAGTGGTCAGAGAGAAGGTGATGATTCAGGCTGAAATTATATATTATATATAAGCCTAAATATTAAAAAAATGATAAAAACATTATAAAAATGATAAAAAGATAAACTAAAAATCACAACTGGGACTACATTAAACTAAAAGCTTCAGCACAACAAAGAAATAATCAACAAAATGAAGAGGTAATACAAAACGTGAGAAAAAAATGATTAGAAACTGAATATTGGATAAAGGGTTAATATATAAACATACAAATGACTTGGGGCTGCCTGGGTGGCTCAGTGGGTTAAGCCTCTGCCTTCAGCTCAGGTTATGATCTCAGGGTCCTGGGATCAAGTTCCGCATCGGGCTCTCTGCTAGGCAGGGAGCCTGCTTCCTCCTCCTCTCTCTCTCTCTCTCTCTCTGCTTGCTTCTCTGCCTACTTGTGGTCTCTCTCTGTCAAATAAATAAAATCTTTAAAACAACAACAACAACAACAACAAAAGTACAAATGACTCATACAAATCAATTAAAAATCTGATTAAAAATGGGCCAAAACACCCAAAACTATAAGATACCTAGGAATAAACCTAACCAAAGAGGCTAAGAATCTATACTCAGAAAACTATAAAGTACTCATGAAAGAAATTGAGGAAGACACAAAGAAATTGAAAAATGCTCCATGCTCCTGGACTGGAAAAACAAATATTGTAAAAATGTCTATGCTACCCAAAGCAATCTACACATTTAATGCAATTCCTATCCAAATACCATCCATTTTATTCAAAGAAATGGAACACATAATCCTAAAATTTATATGGAACCAGAAAAGACCTCAAATAGCCAAAGGAATATTGAAAAAGAAAGCCAGAGTTGGTGGCATCACAATTCCGGACTTCAAGCTCTATTACAAAGCTGTCATCATCAAGACAGCATGGTACTGGCACAAAAACAGACACATAGATCAATGGAACAGAATAGAGAGCCCAGAAATAGACCCTCAACTCTATGGTCAACTCATCTTGGACAAAGCAGGAAAGAACGTCCAATGGAAAAAAGACAGTCTCTTCAAGAAATGGTGTTGGGAAAATTGGACAGCCACATGCAGAAAAATGAAACTGGACCATTTCCTTACACCACACAGGAAAATAGACTCAAAATGGATGAAGGACCTCAATGTGAGAAAGGAATCTATCAAAATCCTTGAGGAGAATACAGGCAGCAACCTCTTCGACCTCACCTGCAGCAACATCTTCCTAGGAACAATGCCAAAGGCAAGGGAAGCAAGGGCAAAAATGAACTATTGGGATTTCATCAAGATCAAAAGCTTTTGCACTGCCAAGGAAACAGTTAACAAAACCAAAAGACAACTGACAGAATGGGAGAGGATATTTGCAAATGACATATCAGATAAAGGGATAGTATCCAAAATCTATAAAGAACTTAGCAAACTCAACACCCAAAGAACAAATAATCAAAGAAGACATCCAGATGGCCAACAGACACATGAAAAAGTGCTCCATATTACTCGGCATCAGGGAAATACAAATCAAAACCACAATGAGATATCACCTCACACCAGTCAGAATGGCTAAAATTAACAAGTCAGGAAATGACAGATGCTGGCGAGGATGCGGAGAAAGGGGAACCCTCTTACACTGTTGGTGGGAATGCAAGCTGGTGCAACCTCTCTGGAAAACAGCATGGAAGTTCCTCAAAATGTTGAAAATAGAGCTACCCTATGACCCAGCAATTGCACTACTGGGTATTTACCCTAAAGATACAAACGTAGTGATCCAAAGGGGCACATACACCTGGATGTTTATAGCAGCAATGTCTACAGTAGCCAAACTATAGAAAGAACCTAGATGTCCATCAACAGATGAATGGATCAAGAAGATGTGGTATATATACACAATGGAATACTATGCAGCCATCAAAAGAAATGAAATCTTGCCATTTGCGACAACATGGATGGAACTAGAGCGTATCATGCTTAGCGAAATAAGTCAAGCGGAGAAAGACAACTATCATGTGATCTCCCTGATATGAGGAAGTGGAGATGCAACAGGGGGTTTAAGGGGGTAAGAGAAGAATAAATGAAACAAGATGGGATTGGGAGGGAGACAAACCATAAGTGACTCTTAATCTCACAAAACAAACTGAGGGTTGCTGGGGGGAGGGGGGTTGGGAGAAGGGGGTGGGATTATGGACATTGGGGAGGGTGTGTGCTAAGGTGAGTGCTGTGAAGTGTGTAAACCTGGCGATTCACAGACCTGTACCCGGGGGGGGGGGGGATAAAAATATATTATATGTTTATAAAAAATAAAAAAAAATAAATAAAGGGCAGAAAAACTAAGTAGACTTTTTTTTTTTTCCAAAGAAGACACAAATGGCCAACTGACAAAGAAAAGATTACTAATAATTAGGGAAATGCAAATTAAAACTATAATGAGATATCACTCCACACATGTTAGAATGGCTATCATCAAGAAGATAAGAAATAACAAAAGTTGGTGAGGATGTAGAGAAAAGGGAACTCTTCCACACTGGTGGTGAGAATGTGAACTATGGAAAAAAGTACGATATAGGTTCCTCAAAATGTTAGTTAGGACTACTATATGCTTGAGCAATTCCACTTCTGAGTATATGTCTAAAGAAAATGAAAATAGGATATCAAAGATATATATGCAATCCATATTTATTAAAGTATTAATAATAATGGAGATATGGAAACAAACTGTCAACAGATGAATGGATAAAGAAGATTCAGTATATACATAGAATATTATTTATTAATGAGAAAAAAGAAAATCCTGCTATTTGCAAAATCATAGCTGGACTTTGAGGGCATTATGCTAAGTGAGATACGACAGACAAAGACAATTATTGTTTGATCTAAAAAGAATAATAATAAAAAACAGTAAAAAGGTGGTTGTCTGCTAGGGCTGAGGAATAAGAGAGCTGTTTAAAGGTACAAACTTGCAGTTAGTAAATAAGTCCTAGAGATCTAATGTACAGTATAGTGCATATAAACAACAGTGTTGTATTATAATCATCAGACATGCTAAGAGACTAGCTTTTAATTATTCCCATCACAAAAAAGAAAAGATAATTATGTGACAGGATAGAAGTGCTGCAAAAGTGACAATCATATTATGATACATGAATTTATTAAAAAAATGAAACAGAATATTAGATGGAGAAAGGCAGACATGAATTATAGAGATAGAGAAGTAAGTTGGCTCACTATAAGTTATTTAATGGAGGTTGTATTTTATTCTGCATCCTCTGAAAAGATAAGAGTATGGTTTCAAGCATGCCGATGCCCACCTGAATACAGTAAGAAGTGTCGAAAGCCTGGAGGCAAGGATGCTCATGCAATAATCAGGGTAGGATATGGTACTGCCCAGGATTAGAGCACTCTTACTAAAAATTAAGAAAAACAGATAATCATATTCTTTTTGAATGTGAAAGATAAAAAAGGATAAGGGAGTCAAGTAAGAAATTTCTGGCTTGTGAACCTAACAGATACAGTATAGACATTGTCCTGGATATTGCTGCCTGAGTAACCAGGTATGTTACTCTGATATGTTACTCAGATATGTTACCAGATATGTTACAGATAGGTGCAACCAGAAAAGAAAAATATTACCATTTCTGGCCATCAGTGAACTTATTAAAAAATTAAGCGAATGTGACAAAATGATAAATGTGGTCCTCTGTTTTTCCAAATGTCTATTATTATTATTCAATTCAACAAATTAATATATTTAAAAATCAGTATTTTCACACACTGTGATACAGTTGCAAGGCAGTTAAATGCAGTACAATCCTTAAACACTAAAACCTGTTATATGTTAAAACTCTTACAACTGAATATAAGAGAATAGCTGCAAAAAACAATTTAACATGAAAAAACATGAGAGGCAATTTTACTTCATTGTGAAAATTTCAGAAAGCTTCCAAAGGTAAATTAAAAAGAGGAGTTGAAAGGTGGCATATCCTTCTTATACATATGTCCTTAAAAATCAAGTATTTGCCATTATATAAGTACATATATCAAATAATTGTTTTCATTGTAAAGCAGTGATTCAAACCATGGACAATTTTACACTCCCAACCCACTTGGGTTGGAAACTTCAGGGGACCTTTGGCAGTTAACAGGAGTTCACCACCTTTCCCTGAGAGGAATTCACTGGGACAAATGTTAAGACTACTGAACTGTAGGATCACTGCCTTACAGCGACTTAATGATGTTGAAAGTGAAAATTGAAGTTTAATGAAATAGCTGGCTTCACTTCTTTCCGTTCTTCTATTCTGTCCAGTTCTTTCAGCATAGTGCTACAAATTATTTTCCTCCAGCACTTACTGAATTGCTTTACATTCTTCTACAAACTCTTTAGTGATTGTAGTAGACTACCAAATTAATTCTAATGTTTTAGCCTAATATTACAAGTCTTCCACATGCTATCTAGTCAATTTTTTCCATTCCAATGTTTATATTAATAGATAACAAATAAGTAAATAGATAAATAGCATGTGTTTGCTCAGCTAATCACAAATTATGCTATCGCTTACCAGAGTGAACCTAAGAGGATCTCAACTGATACGTTTCTTCTAATACATGAAACATCGTTTCAATTAGACAAGTTTTTATTCCATCAGTATTTTGTTTATTAAATCCAACAACTTGCATTTTGCAATTATAAAAGGGTAATGGGTGCTTCTGGTTTTAATAATCAAGATGCTCTTTTTTGAGATATTTTAAGGAATCTCTACATCCAGCTTGGTGCTCAAACCCACAAACCTGAGATCAAGAGTCCCACACTCCACCAACTGAGCCAGTCTGGCACCCCTCAATGTGCTATTATTGAATAGTATGGTGCATCTAAGTTAAAAATTAAAAATTCTAGTTTAGTTGATTTTATAACAAGAAATTATTTATATACATAACTATCTTCATTTTTGTTAAATCCATAGTTACTTTCCTTTTAACTTTTTTTTGAATTTTATTTATTTATTTGACAGACAGAGAGAGAGAGAGATCATAAGTGGACAGAGAGAGAGGGAGAAGCAGGCTCCCTGCTGAGCAGAGAGCCTGATGTGGGTCTTGATCCCTGGACCCTGAGACCATGACCAAGACCCTGAGACCAAGACAGATGCTTAACCCTCTGATCCACCCAGGAGCCCCAACTTGTCTCATTTTTATAAACACATTACCAGTTGTGTTTAGTGCCAATATTATTTTATTAATTGCCCTTCAGGGAACTCATTTGCTTCTAAAAGAAGAGATGTTGCTCTATTAATGAAAACCACTCTGTCCCTTCAGAGAGAATGAATGATGTTTATAAGACTTAAGAAATAGGTGAATAATCTATGATACTAAATCATTGTTTACAAAAACAAAAAAATGAGAAAGAAAACAGAAACCAAATATATATTTCATATTTTGAGAGATAACTCTAGGAAACACGAACTTTGGTATCCTTCTTACACTCATCACATATTTTAAATGAAAGTGAATTTTATTTTTTAAGCATAAGTTACATATTTATGTTGATTTCAATGTACATTTTTGTCATTATTAAGTAGTTTTAAGCCCTTACCTACATATTCCTGAATCCTAGGTGTTTTTCTGTATTAAAATATGAGTGGGGCGCCTGGGTGGCTCAGTGGGTTAAAGCCTCTGCCTTCGGCTCAGGTCATGATCTCAGGGTCCTGGGATCGAGTCCCGCATCGGGCTCTCTGCTCAGCAGGGAGCCTGCTTCTCCCTCCCTCTCTCTGCCTGCCTCTCTGTCTACCTGTGATCTTTGTCTGTCAAATAAATAAATAAATAAAATATTAAAAAAATATATGAGTAAATTTTTCTTTCTGTTTTAATTGATTAACACAATTAGCAAGCATTTATTAAACTATCTAGTAAAGTTTTTTTTCCTATTTATTTCATTGAGAAAATAGAAGAAATTTATTATACTCTTTCCCAAATCTACAACTTCCCTGAAATTATTGTCTAACTTGGCTTGGCGTTTCTTGTAATGAAAGCAATTCCTGATTATATCTTCATTTATCTCTTTATTCAACAAATATATATGACATGAATAGTGTGTCAGATTTGTTAATACTGTGATCTGACAGACAAAATTCTATAACTTCAGGAAACATACATTCTTAGAGTTAGCAAATAAATCAAGAAATATTATAATATTTAAGGTTTCAGTCAGAATAGAATGGGCTGTATTATCTCTAACAACAAACTCCCAAATACCTTTGACTTAATGCAATAAAAGATCACTTCTAGCCATAGCTGCTGACAAGATACTACGTATTAGGATCCCTTTTATTTAGTCCAGGCCTTAACCTTCTTGTCTTTCCTCATGGGGCCTACAATGCCCAGTTGCACCTAAATTGGTGCAGAGAGATTCCAATTATGGATACTTGATTTACCCTCAGTAGATATCTGATCAAATTTCTCTTCACATACCATCCCCCAGGTTATATCTGGTCAACCTGACCTGCCTTCAGCAAGAATATAGTCAAATCCATTCAGCCAGAATACCCTGTTCCCCTGTTGTTTTCTCTTCATAAGATTCCATCCACTGACTTCCACCCTGTCCCTTGGTTATAAATCCCCACATTTTGAAGTTGAGCCCAATCTTTCTCCCCTACTTAAAACAAAAACAAAAACAAAAACAAACAAACAAACAAACAAAAAACCTACAGTAATTCCTTTTATAAAATCTTTTTGCCATCATTAACTAGTGACAGAGTAATTTTTTTCTTTAAGGTGATGCATTCAGCCTGGCTCTTTAGAGCAGCACGGTTCATCCTAGTTACTTAAGCAATCCATTAGGGAATCATTTTAGTATTTGTTTTAGAGATTATCATGGTAGAGGGGTGAAGGGATTCCAATAATAGGTAGATTGGTGATTAGCTTATGTAACTTATTATACAAAATTTCTTATATGCCGATGTGTTAGGGCGTACAAATCATACCCTCTATATTACCATTGTTATTATTAGTGATACACACTTCAGTTAGCTAAGAACTTCAGTTGTGTTTTTCTGCTATTACATAATTAAGATTAATGGTTTTTCATGCTTAATAGAAAAACACAAACACTATAACTGACCATTCATGCACTCCAATTTTGCACCTTAAAAACTTCCCTTTATGTACGCTCTGCTTTAACACAGCACACACACATATATGTATATATGCATATATATTCATAAATGTACACATGACCATATGTATCATAATATATATACTTTGCACATAATATATGTATAATAAATGTTTGATAAGCTACATTGATATTTCTTCTATTTTATTTTATAAACTTGAGAGAAATGATATTGGCTAAAAGACAGTGTGTGGGGAGAACTTTAGCTCATATTCCCATAGTATTTCTATTAATAGGAATATGTAGTTTGGGGCGCCTGGGTGGCTCAGTGGTTTAAACCTCAGCCTTTGCCTCAGGTCATGATCTCAGGGTCCTGGGATCCAGCCCCACACTGGGCTCTCTGCTCTGCAGGAAGCCTGTTTCCCGCCTCCCCCCTTTCTGCCTGCCACTCGGCTTGCTTGTGATCTCTGTCTGTCAAATAAATAAAATCTCAAAAAAAAAAAAAAAAAAAAAAAAAAAGGAACGTGTAGCTAACTGTAGTACCACGATCTCTTAAAAAATATCAATATATTTATACACAATGCAGCTTATAATAAATATTTATTAAATAAATGGAAGTGAATGAATAAATAAATACATACATATTGTAAAGCTTCTGTTCTGTTTGCTTCCTGAGAAATTAAATGAGCATTCCATTTTTCTAAAACCTATAATTTAAAACCTATAATTTAAAACCTATAATTCTAAAACCTAATAATTTAAACACTTGCAGAAAGAATTATTGGCATTCTAAAATTCAATTTCTTAAGCATATACTGGTCATCAATTTAATAACTTAAACCTCTGTTCTGTATATCTTTCTATTATAAAGCAGAATTAACCAATAGAAATATACTAAGACAAATGAGCTAACATATTACATATTAGAATTTTAAATTAAGTTAAAATTAAATGTCCAAAATTAAATGTCTAATTCAACTAAGTAGCACTGTATAAACAAAGATATAATATATTTTAAAGAGGACAAGTAATTTTCACTTTTCATGTACATATTCTATAACATTATTCTGCAAGAAATAAAATTAAATGCAACATTGACTCAATAATTAAACAGTTAATCCTGGTAAGTTTTGGTATTTTAAAGTAGTGTCTAAGTATGTTTATAGTTAGGAACCACTCAAAGTAGAACAAGAATCAACTAAAGTCCTTCAAACCTTCAAGTTATGAATATTTTCTTTTTATCTACAAATATCCCCAAGGCTATGGATACCATGTTGAGGTTCTGGATTCTTAATCTAACATCCTCCCAAGGAGCAGAGGCGCAGAAAATACACACACACACACACACACAAACACACACACTCAGATACTTGTGCATATACACTTATAAATTTGGTGGAATATACCAGTATTATAACAAGGGATATTTTTCTTGTTTTACATAATATTATTTTTATATGATTTCATTTAATGTTCAATCTTTAAGCTTTCTTATAAAGAGTATAAAGTATGTGTCAAAATCAAGGTTTGTTTTAACAATCAATACATTCTAAGCAAATGTGTCTTAAGCCAATCACTCCCATGACAAAAACAGAATCATTAGTGACGTGTTGTTCTATTTGAAAAGCAGTGGTGATTTTATTAATCTTTATCTACTGTCATAATTTATGTAATATTAAATTTTATTTCTACTGAAAATGAGTAAGACAGTAGAATAATAGTGTACAAGCATTTTTATTAGTATTTTAAGTCATTAAAAGTTAAACTGGGAAGAGTTTACTCTTCTGACTTTCTATATAAAACAAACACATTACTGCAAATCCTCAAAAATTATGAGATATGCTTTTGTAATTTAGTAAGCAGTCTCTTAGAGAGAACAAGTAAATCTGCCAATAAATAGGAAGATATAAAATAAGTGCCACAAATCCTTGTTACTATAGGCTACAAAGTGAACAAAAGTAATTCAACTCTTTGCTCAAGTAGGCATGTGCTTTACTTCAAAAGTTTAAATTTCATATATACTAGAAAAGCAATTGGTGACATTTACATTTTAAAACCCAACTAGGTTTGGAAATTAAAGCTTTTAGTATAATATCAATATAGCAGAATAATTTCTTTATAGTTAACTTGTAGGTAATGTGTTAGTTATTGCACACACACACACACACACACATGCATACACCTATATGCACACAAACACATTTGTGTGTGTATATATACACACATTTGTGTATATAAACATTTTTTATTATTTATATAACATGTATGAATATATACAAGTTGATAGGCAAATGAAAAGTATAGTTATTTGACTGAAACATCATACTATAATTAAAAATCTATTTCATGTAGATTATAGAACTAAATTCAAAAGGCAAAATTATATGGTTCCCAATAACTATTATAGAATATTCTCATGATTGGTGAAATGGAATAAAAATATTAAATACAATAGAAATAGAATATAAATGTAATGAACATAACAAATTTTATAACAAAAACAAAGGTCTGTCACAAGATATCATTATGAAATTTAATATTCAAGTTACAAAATGGCAGGCACTGTTTAACAAATAACAACTGATGTAGAAACTGTATCTAGAAGGTAGAATGAAACTGCAAATCTAGAATTAAAGGTAAAAATTCAATATAAAAATTAAAGTTCAATATGAAATGGAAAAAGTGCATATAAATAGACATTCCAAACATGGGGGTATGGATATTATCAAGAAGTATTTGAAAATGAGCCATCTTCATTAATTATAAGAGAGTAGCAAAAATTATACTACAGACACAATATGAAGTCTTGGTAAGCATGTGGAGGGGTAAGAATTACACAGTGCTACAGAAGCATAAATTATACACCCATTTTGGGGATGCTTGGTATTATTTGCAACAGTTAAAATGTACATACTTTGTAACCCAAAGTTATATGTTTATGAATAATATTGGCACATCCCTATGACGAAATGCAAAAAAAAAAAAAAGTTAAATGTATGGGCGCCTGGGTGGCTCAGTGGGTTAAGCTGCTGCCTTCGGCTCAGGTCATGATCTCAGGGTCCTGGGATCGAGTCCCGCATCGGGCTTTCTGCTCAGCAGGGAGCCTGCTTCCCTCTCTCTCTCTCTCTCTCTGCCTGCTTCTCCATCTACTTGTGATTTCTCTCTGTCAAATAAATAAATAAAATCTTTAAAAAAAAAAAAAAGTTAAATGTAGTATTACTTATAATAATAAAAATTGGAAAAAACACAATTTCTATCTATGTAGAGGATAGACACATTGTGGTGAATCATAAATTGAATTATTATGTAGCAGTGGAAATGGATGAACTATACTTGCACGTAACAACAAGAATAAATGTTAAAAGTGAAGTACTCTGCAAAGGCAGAGTGCTAAATATTCTCAAACTGACAAACCGATAAGAAGTTCTTTGGAACAGAAATAAAGTCATTAATTGGATTTTATGACAAGCGTGTCATCAGAGACTGTGTGTGCATGCGTGCACGTGTGTATGTGTGTGTGTGTGAGACAGAGAGAGATCAGAGATCACAAGTAGGCAGAGAGACAGGCAGAGAGAGAGGGGGAAGCAGACTCCCTGCTGAGCAGAAAGCCCGATGCAAGGCTTGATTCCAGGACCCTGAGAATCATGACCTGAGCCTAAGGCAGAGGCTTTAACTCACTGAGCCACCCAGGCATCCTTCATCAGTGACTTTTGTGACCATTTCTTGTAGAGCAGGATCAGAATTCATAATGTGTAAAATCTTATTTTTCTCCCATACCCCATCTGTACCATCCATCTCTACTGTTAGGACTATGTGCCTTTTTGAGAGCACGGATGTAGCCAGTAGCGCAGCTAACTGGTATGATGTGGGTGAGTTATCATATTTATTCTGTTAGTGGTGTTTGTTTGTTTGATTTTTCCTGTGGGGTCTGATCTCCAGTGAGGAATAAGGTGCTATAGAAAGATCCTTATACTTTGTGTCACCTTTGGTAGGATGATCTTTCTATCTCTTCCTGAAGATGCATTGTCCTTAATTGTCCAATCTTTACCCTTTCAGATCTCAGACCAGGTTAGCCATTTGCCATTGCCCAAGACTCTCAGTACACCTCTAACTCAGGCTGTTACCTTCCCCACAGAAAGTAAATGACAGGTGAATGTCTAAGGCTCTGATAACTCTGAGGATTACCTTTCAAAACTATCTTCCATGTCAGCCCTGAGTGTCGCTGTGTCGCAGCAACAGGCCATCCCCACTTTTCCTACATCCCTGGGCAGCACATGACTAAACTAAGCCTGTGGTATTTTCTCTTGTCTCAGCAATTCTAACTAAACATTGCATGTGACCTGAGATGTGATCTCAGTTTGAAGTATGAGTGCAATAACCGTAGTGCCATGGGGTTCAGTGCCACCTGCTTTTGTATTTTACTCATGTAAGACAACGATTAAGGTGCACATAATTTTTTGGGAGATGGCTTACAAAGTAATTAAGTAAGTGATTGGATAATAGTGTAGAAAAGTGGAGAAGAAAAAATAACAAGAATATTGTTCCAAATAAAGTTAGTGTTTTAATAATCTGTTTTAATAATTCCTTTATTTATGTGGCCATACTACAGTACAGCATGCTACCATTTCTTAGCTTGACCAGCACGGCAATACCTTCCAAACTTCTTTCCAGAATCCTTTCTACATCTGTTGAAATTATTCTCCATACAACAATTTATTGTTGCAATTTATTTCCAAAATGCAAACATAATATATTAAAAATACTTAATGGATTTTATGGCTTTAGGATTAAAAGCCAATGTAAATTGCATAGTGTCCAGTTTATGGTATATTGTCCCTCAGCATCCGTTCTTACCCAGTTCAAAGCACCTTCCTGACATGCAATGAATGGATCTAAACACGGCATTTCTTAGGTTCATGAGTGATGTAGACTTAGGACAGGAAATGTGCCTCCATGAAACAGGGAATTTTAACGTTAAATACTTTAACATGGCTTGATGCTATGATGTTGGTAAATGAATTTTGAGAGACTTTAATGCTTGTGATGACCAGTGTGGTGTCATTTCCTGTCTGGCACATGTTTAGTAAAGGCAATTATAGTACTGTTAGAGGAAATGGCCATCTTCTGGCCCTTGTAAAATCTGCTGTGAGGGTGAGCTGCATCACCATGTGGCACTCGTATTTCTCTAGCAACTCCCCAAATTTTTAAAGATCTTAATTTCCTGTACTGATTCTTTTCATGCTTGAAAATATCTAGAGTC
Source organism: Mustela nigripes (assembly GCF_022355385.1). Classification (NCBI taxonomy): domain Eukaryota; kingdom Metazoa; phylum Chordata; class Mammalia; order Carnivora; family Mustelidae; genus Mustela; species Mustela nigripes. The sequence goes on along the minus strand of NC_081557.1, from coordinate 253,984,896 downwards.
ATTTCTGTTCCAAGCACTGAAACTTCATTAAACAAATAACCTGGCATTTAATAGATTTACATCTACTTCCCCAGGCCCAGCATCTACCTATCTCTTAATTTTCTGCATTTCAGTCATCCTGGACTTTTTAATCATTATAATTTGCATTAGAATGTCATGCTCTCTCCATCTGTAGGGTTATTTCTTGCTTGAAAATTCACTTGTTTGCAAAACCATTTCAAAATTGCTGATTCTCCTTTTTTACCAGAGATAAATAACCAGTTCATTCGGAAGCCTCCCAGATGTCCTACTTTATTAAATTATTGATCAAATTATCTCCTAAAACAGTTTTTGTTCATATAAATTTACATTTTTAAATTGTTCATGTTAAGCATGGTTATTAGAATATTACATAACTCATCAAAGCAAAGAATATGATTTATAAGACAAATTTGCCTTTGTTTAGTTTCACTATTGTAATCTACAGACAACTATCTGGGCAAAGGGAGAAACACAGTAGTTTTTTGGTGAGTGTTGTTGAGACATTTAGGAAAGTGAAGAGATAGTCAGCAAAGTGATATTTCTGGGGGCACCTGGGTGGCTCAGTGGATTAGGCTTTTGCCTTTAGCTCAGTCATGATCCTGGGATTCATCCCCACATCACGCTTCTGCTCAGTGGGGAGCCTGCTTCCCCCTGCTTTCTGCCTGTCTCTCTGCCTACTTGTGATCTCTCTCTGTCAAATAAATAAATAAAATCTTAAAAAAAAAAAAAAGGTGGTATTTCTGTTGAAGAATTTGGAATGATATCCAGAAATCAAGCTGACATCATAACTTTGTATAAGAACACCTGTGCAGGAAATTAAAAGGAGACAGATGTTGACATTTATTAATGATGCGTAAGAAAGTAAGAGGTCCATATTTTTTCTCTGAGGCAAAATACTAATGAGTCGGTTGACAATGGCGGAAATTGTAATTGGGGGGTGATTCAAATGGAAACATATTGGAAACTTGTATTTGTTAATGGGAAACAACGTTGATTAGGAAAATGAAAGACCTGGGGTCAGTTCTAATGACTCATTTCAGAATCAGGACAAAATACTTGTAAACTATGTTCGGTTGAATTTAAAAATATATGTTTATAAAAAATAAAAAATTAAAAAAAAAAAAAAGTAATTTCATAGTTGCCATGAATGACAACAATTTAATTCATCCAGGATATAAGTAGTATAGCATATCTGTGCTAGAATAATAAAACAAAAACGGGTCAGTGTTGAGAGTATTTGGGGTACCTGGGTGGCTCAGTCAATTAAGTGGCTGCCTTCAGCTCAGGTCATGATCCCAGTTTCCAGGGATTGGGCTCCATGCTCAGTGGGGAGCCTGCTGCTTCCTCTCCCTCTGCCTAACACTCTCCCTGCTTGTGCTTGCTCTCTCTCTCTCTCTCTCCCTCTGTATCAAAAAAACAAAAAAAAAAATATTAAAAATATATAAAAATAAAAATGAAAATAAATAAAAATTCCAGAGTTGCTAAAACTTAGCTAACTGTTGAATGGGTCAAGTTTTATTATTGATTTTAATTTATCTTTATTTTTTTCCATTTCCTTTCATTGCTTTTTATTTCTACAGAAGATTCTCTTTTTAAAATTACATTTTTGGGGCACCTGGGTGGCTCAGTGGGTTAAGCCACTGCCTTCGGCTCAGGTCATGATCTCAGGGTCCTGGGATCGAGTCCCGCATCGGGCTCTCTGCTCAGCGGGGAGCCTGCTTCCCTCTCTCTCTCTGCCTGCCTCTCTGCCTACTTGTGATCTCTGTCTGTCAAATAAATAAATAAAATCTTTAAAAAAAAATTTAAAAAAATAAAATTACATTTTTGGGGGAGCTGAGTGGCTCAGTTGGTTAAGCTTCTGACCCTTAGTTTTAGTTCAGGTCATGATCTCAGGGTACTGAAACCAAGCACCACATGTAGCTCAGCAATGACTGGGGAGTCTGGTAAGGATAGCCTCTCTCTCCTCCCCTCCACCCCCTGCACTCATGCTCTCTCTCTCAAATAAATAAATAAATCTTTAATAAATAAATAAATAAATCTTAAGGGGAAAAAAAAAACTTTGATTTTATTCCTTTGTTATTTAGAAATTGAATGTAAATATAAAAAGTTAAGTTTCAAAATCCTTGTGTTTTCTTTATAGTATGGGACTCTAGATCTATTTCTATCATATTATACCTTTATATCTGAAAGAATACTAGTGTGTTATCCATGCATCAAGTAGGATAGTGTTATATGCATGAAGTCATCGACTAGACAGGAACTTTTATTTCTGTGAAATGGGTTGGTTAGCCTTGGTGTATAAGAGCTCTTGATAGATAGCTGCATAAGAGCTCTTGATAGATAGCTGCCTTTGGGACTGCACACATCTTACCAGAAGAAAATTCTGACTTTTTTTTTTTTTTTAATAAGAACAAGACACCAATATAGAGCTCTATCTCAGGACCCTGAGATCACCACCTAAGCTGAAATCAGGAGTCAGACTCTTTTAAAAAAAGACTGAGCCACCCAGGCATCTGGAACTGCCTTTTAGTGAGAGCAAGCAGCTTTCTTAAAAACTGAGAAACTCAACCCTTTCAAATAGGGACTGTTGGGACCACACATTTTTTAAACCTAAAGCTAACTGATGGCACAATATCCCAAGTCACCTGTATACCTTATATAGTCTGCTCAATACCTCGCTGGAGTAACAATTTAAATTATAAATCATATCAATCTATTTCTAAGTTCAAAAATCCTTTAAAGTCTCATCTTTTTGACACAGAGTAAAAGGAAAGCCATTACCTGCTTTTTAAAATCCTGAGTGTCCTGACATCCTGCTTATTATCTCTTACCTCATCATTAACACTTTTTCCTGACCACTTGGCTCCAGTCATACCTACCAGACTCTTTAATATTTCTTAAAATATTAAGTCCAACCTTAGTCCAACCTAAGGACTGTGCTAGCTATTTTTAACTGGAATGAATTCTTATTTTAGGTATTCACAAACTATATGACAAAGTATAGTAATCAAAATAGTATGACCCTGGCATAAAACATAAATCAGTTGGGGCACCTGGGTGGCTCAGTGGGTTAAGCCTCTGCCTTCAGCTCAGGTTATGATCTCAGAGTCCTGGGATCCAGCTCCACATCAGCCTCTCTACTCAGCGGGGAGCCTGCTTCCCCCTTCCCCTCTGCCTGCCTCTCTGCCTACTTCTTTTTTTTTTTTTTTTTTTTTTTTTTTAATTTTTTTTTTTTATTTTATTTTTTTTTTTTTAAAGATTTTATTTATTTGACAGAGAGAGATCACAAGCAGGCAGAGAGGCAGGCAGAGAGAGAGGAGGAAGCAGGCTCCCTGCTGAGCAGAGAGCCCGATGCGGGCCTCGATCCCAGGACCCTGAGATCATGACCTGAGCCGAAGGCAGCGGCTTAACCCACTGAGCCACCCAGGCGCCCTCTCTGCCTACTTCTGATCTCTCTTTCTCTGTCAAATAAATAAATAAAATCGTAAAAAAAAAAAAAAAATAGTTCAGTGGAACAGAATAGAAAATCCAGAAATAAGCCCCACCCACATATGAGCAATTAATATATAAGACAGTTGAGCAAATAAAATTTTATATTTTTAAGACAATAATCAACTTTTCATAGTAAAATAATAACTAGAGTGATAAAATTTTAATTATAGTAAGAGAGACATACCATAGTTTGCTCAATAAGCCAGATGTGGAATAGGAAGCAAGGGGATTTTGATATGATAATTACGGTCATCCCCATGTCATTTTGTGTTGAGTGTATTCTCAATATATGAATAAAACTAACTTTCAAATTCTATAAAGTAATTTCCTTAAATTTAATCATGTCATTGGTTTTGCAGTAAATATTTAAGGAATTAGAAGTTATAAAATTGTTTATTGTATAATTCAACCAAATCTCTAAATTGAAATAGGTGCCCTGGTATATCTTCTCTCTCTCAGACACACACACACACACACACACACACACACGCACACCAATGACATATAGTCTGTCTACAGATGTGTATAGTTTAAGAGATAAGGAAAGTAAAAGTCACAAGTATAAGTATATAGTATCTGAAGTCAAAATAGGAAAAAGAAAATAATTCTTGGAAATTAGAACAGTGTAATTGTTTGGTATGATATTTCATAATGTGTCTTAATATAATTTGTGGTTATATGTGACATGGTTTTATCAGTTGTAGCTTTTACCTTTAAATAATGGAAACAGACTTTGGTCAGCTTAAGAAAAATAATTAAATGGGATGACATCTGACATCTCCAGATTCAAAGGGGCGGCTGGAGAATTAGTTTCCCAAAGCAAGGTAGAGACAAGGGAGTATGATCTCTAAGAAAATAACTAGTCATGATACTACCTGGGGCAACTGTAGAAGTGGACATTCCATGCTGCCCACACAGCTGGACTCCTGGTGTCATTCCTGCCACTCTTTTTCAATTTTTATGTGGCTTTTTTTTTCAAGTTTTTATTTTTATTTTTTTTTTAAGATTTTATTTATTTATTTGAGAGAGAGTGAGCGAGCACAAGAGGAGAGAAGGTCAGAGGGAGAAACAGACTTCCCGTGGAACTGGGATCCGATTGCGTGACTAGACTCCCAGGCTCCAGAATCATGACCCAAACCTAAGGCAGATGACTGGCCAACTGAACTACCCGGGTACCCCAAGTTTTTATTTAAGTCCACTAGCTAACATACAGTGTAATACTAATGTCAGGTGTATAATTCAGTGATTTGCCACTTACATCACAAGTGCCCTTCTGACTCCTTCTGACTGTTCATAATTCCTTTAAGGTTCATATTCTTGGTAGTAGCAATTTTTCACATATTGTGGACACAAAAATATAAGGATGGAAGAAGGAAAGTTTGGACCTTTAGGTGCCCAGTGTGAGATGGTTAACCAACACAAAGTAAAGGCTCACTATGAGGAGAAAGAGAGAAAACTGAGTCTCAGATAATAAACTGATACAATGTTGGATAGAAAATTTTACTCGATTACACAAAGCTTAGGTTTCTCTTGCAGGCAATAGAAATTCATTACTGCATTTTAAGCATAATTATCTTGTCAGAATTGTATCTGAACTATAACTTTAATAACAATGTGGATAATATTACTGTAGTTCTGACAGTCTCTTGATAGAGAACTTAGGTGACATATCTGAAAACATGATAAATGTTTCCACCAACAAAATGGTGGTGGGGTTGGGGAGATTAAAAAGTAAAGAGGAGGTATAATGGCTTTTTGATGTAGAATTTAGAGTTTAGTAACTTACTGGGTATGAGAGATAGTGGAGAGAAATGAACCAGAGATACCTTATAGATTCCTAAATGGATTAACTGGTTAATTGGAATGTTAAGGGAAGATAATTCAGTTTTGGAACCACTGTATTTTAAATAAATTGAATATTCAAGATTTGCAAAATATCGGTCTAGATTTTGGAGACCTAGTTCCAAAAGCCTTTAACATAGGGGACACTAATACTCCAGGGATACACGCAGAAAGATCAACTAGTAAGAAGCATAGCAAAAGCCAAGGTGAGTATTTTTGTGGAAGCCAAGAATATGGATTTCAAAGAATTAATGGGAAGCCAGCTGGGCCATAGGTATTTAAGTCAGAGAGGGGAAAAAAAAATTTTTTTTAAATAAATGAATAAATAAATAAAGTAAAGTGCTGGAGGTTCAGATATCACATACTCATCAAAACCCTTGATAACAACAGTTTCTTCAGAGTGGTAAGGATGAATCATGTTTGGGAGAATTAAAAAATTAATTTGCTGTCACAAAGTTAAAAAATGCTGTTTAGCAATATTTGTGAGAATAAGGAAGGTAAATAGGATGTTATCTTGGAAAAGGGGTAAGGCTAATGGAAGGTTTATTTTAAAGATAATCTTATTATTGTTGTTAGTTTTTATTTAAATTTCAGTTAGTTAACATATAGTATAATATTAGCTTCCAGTGCGCGGTATCATGATGCAACACTTCCGTACATCACCCCGTGCTCATGATGACAAGTGCACTCCTTAATCTCCATTTCTTATGTAACCGTCCACCTCTCTAGTAAAATCAGTTTGTTCTCTACAGCTGAGTCATTTCTTGGTTTTTCTCTCTCTCCCCCTCCCTCTCTTTTTCCCCTTTGCTTGCTTGTTCTGTTTCTTAAATTCCGCACATAGGGGATAAGATATGGTATTCATCTTTCTCTGACAGATTTTACAGCATTATATACTCTTTAGATTCATCCATGTCATTGCAAACATCAAGATTTCATTTTTATGACTGGGTAATACTCCAATGTACATACATATGCCACATCTTCCTTCTTCATACATCAGGCTCTGGATACTTGGGTGGTTTCCTCAATTTGGCTATCATGGATAATACTGCTAAAAACACTGGGACGCATGCATCCTTTCATAGTCTTTGGACAAATACCCACTAGAGCAATTGCTAGATTGTAGAATAGTTCTACCATTTAACTTTTTGAGGAGCCTCCATACTGTTTCCAGGGTTGCATTCCTACCAACAATGCAAAGGTGTTTCCCTTTCTCCACACCCTTGCCCATTGTTTCTTGTGTTGTTGATTTTAGCCATTCTGACAGGTGGAGGTGATATCTCATTGTAGTTTTCATTTGCATTTTATAAGGTAGTATTATCATGATATGTAAAATGAATACACTTTTTAGTCCTAGTTGAGTCCATAGGACTTACTTCTTTTATTAAATAAGCTAACTTAATGCTATTTGAATTATGTATTAATTCATTATGTGAATTTAACAACTCATATATTTATTGCTATTCATTTAGGATAATTCAATGTTTCCAATGACAAAAATTTTAAATACTTAGGCTTAGCTACACCTAATATGTAATAATGGGTAAGAATACTATATTGTCCTGTATTTTATATATGTTTGCAAAGAAGCACACTGTAAAATATTGGTACAATAATAATTTTAACTAGAATACAGTTTTAAATTTCACTTTGGCAGATGACAAGATCATATAATCATTCTCATAAAAACTTGTTTTTATTTGATTTTGTTAAAAATATACTTACATAAAAAAGAATAAGAAGAGAAGGTATTATATTCAAACTCTATAAAGAATATTAAGAGACAAATACGTGGCTGCCATTTCACCTTTTTTTAGTTGATTCTGAAAACCTAATCATCAACCAACCAACCAAACAAAAAAGAATAGTGGAAGTTATACTGCCAAAAAAGTTTCAATATTCTAAAGAGTAATTGAAATATTAGTGTAAAGTATGTATTAAGATAACCTAGAGCTCTCTTCAAAGTGTGGTAACTGGTGTACAGATTATAAGTTATCGGTTATGCCAAGGTATTGGTGGCCTCAGCTTCAGGACACCAAGTTAACTAGGCTGACAGCTATTAGCTTTAAGCAGTCTAATCTAACTGAGTGTCCCCTAAAAATATATTCTTACATGGGCCATAATGCAAATTATAAAGTATTTCTTAAATGCTACTGATTTAATGTGGTAATTTTTTTCTTTTAAGTAATTGAAATGTACTTGAATACACTTTTCTTATTGTAAAACAATACATGATTATAATAGCAAATGTGGACAAATAATATGAACAAAGAAAATTATTTATTATTCCACGGTTTAAATATATCTACTGTAAATATTTAAAGGCTTTTCTCTCAAGGTATGTTTGGGTATGTGTGTTTGTGTGTTGCATTTTTGTTTAGTAGTCTGGGTTTATTTGCTTATTGAATGAATCATTATTGTGAAAAAAAAGACATAGAAAGTTTGAAATTGGGATTCTAAAGTTTATATAGCTTATAGTATTGAAAATATTGAAGAGGGTGAAAATGTAATATTGATAGTAAAGGGTTTTATAAAAATACCTATTAAATGATGATTACTTCAAAGGTTTATTCTTGCCAGGACCAACAAGAACTGGATTGAGAGAGGAAAATCACTTAATTTTAGGTTGATTTTTAACCAATGGGATATATGTCAGGAATAAACTATTGTGAATATTCATTTCATTTTTTTTTAAAGATTTTATTTATTTGTCAGAGAGAGTGAGCACAGGCAGACAGAGTGGCAGGCAGAGGGAGATGGAGAGGGAGAAGCAGGATCCCTGCCGAGCAAGGAGCCTGATGTGGGACTCGATCCCAGGACATTGGGATCACGACCTGAGCCAGAGGCAGCTGCTTAATCAACTGAGCCACCCAGGTGTCCCGTGAATATTAATTTCTTAATTTATGCCATTTTGATTATATAATCATTATAGGTTACATTATTCTGGAAACAAACCTTAAAGGATTGTATTATTAGTTATTATATTTATGAATAGATTTTCTAAATCACTTTTAATGGTTGAATGTATTTATAGCCAATAATGAGAATAATGTTTTATTTTCTTGTATGTCTATTCTTAGTTCAATATGTTTATGACATATGCATTCAGAAGCTGCTTGTGTGCATAGACTTAAGTTCTTGTCTTCTCCTTTCTCTTTAAATTAGAAGAGTAGGGCGCCTGGGTGGCTCAGTGGGTTAAGCGGCTGCCTTTGGCTCAGGTCATGATCTCAGGGTCCTGGGATCGAGTTCCGCATTGGGCTCTCTGCTCAGCAGGGAGCCTGTTTCCTCCTCTCTCTCTCTCTGCCTGCCTCTCTGCCTCCTTGTGATCTGTCTGTCTGTCAAATAAATAAATAAAATCTTTAAAAAAAAAATTTAAAAAATAAATAAATAAATAAATAAATTAGAAGAGTAAAATCTTTTCTATATAAGTTATGTGATCCTGAAGATTTTCTGAGTACTTCTCATTTTTCTGTCATCAAGTGAAACCTTTGCAGATGGCATTTGCAGAACATATGTTTTGATTTTAATATCTGTCATAATTTCTTAATTTTTGTAAATCTGGTGGTCATTTGAATAGTTTCTGAATTCAAAAGTGTGATATTACATCCTTTTAAAGGGGAAATTGCACTTACGCACTTCTTAAGATGATAATAGGCAGATTTTCCTTTTAGGATCCTTTGATTTGACAATACAGTTCAGGTCATATTACTCCGAATAGATTCTATTTATCTTCTTTGTTCATCAATGACTTTAGGTACACAGATTTCAGTTTGTTTAATGTTTCAGTTCATAAAACACTATTCTCATTGGTCAACGTATGATGTCCCTTTTATTTTGTTATGCTTTATTATTTTAATATGTTTCTTACTTTTCACCCATGATATTATCAATATACAGATAACGCCTCTCTACGAATTTTGTGGCCTAGACATAGTCAATTGAGAGAATCAATAAACTCACATATGACTCCAGTTGCAAAGTATCTAAATACCATTGTATGATTTATTTTAAGAGAAAAAAATAAAACATATATGACAAACTGCTAAGGCATAGATAACATCCTATAATCTTTATTCGGTCCTGTGCTTTACACAAAAATATAAGTTTTAGATAATTTGGGAGAAAATGTCACTGAGAATTAAATGAGTACTTCTCATTTTATACATATAATATTGAGTACTTCTCAATATTATACAAAGCAAACCTTTTTATCAGTTTAATTTTCTTTCCTTCTTAAATTCAGAACTCAACATAAAATACATTTTAGAAGTTTTCTCCACATTACTACCCCTTAAAACTTACATCTCAACACACACAGACACACATACACATATTCCTACTTTAAAATTAAATATTTTTTCACAGCTCTTTAAACCTATTTATGCACAGATGCAAAGAGCCTGTGTTTCTGTGCAAGTGTGTGTGTGTGTGTGTGTGTGAGAGAGAGAGAGAGAGAGAGAGAAAGAAAGAGAGAGAGAGAGATTGACAGAGACAGAGAAACTTATTTCATGGCTTTGGTTTACAGAATTTTTGAGACTGGCAGTTCTGAAATCTATGGGACATGTCATTAGGCTGGAGATTCTCTAGTAAGGATAGTTGTTGCAGCCTTGAGGTTAAATTCCTTCTTTCTCAAGTAAGTCTTTTGTTTTTAAAGCCCCCAGCTTCTTGAATGAGGTCTATCCAGATTATCAAAGATATCTTCATAAAATCATAGGATTGTAGATGTTAACCACATCTATAATCATCCTTCACAGGAACACCTAACTAGTGTTAAATTGAACAACTGGGTACTATAGCTTAGCCAATTTCACACATAAAACCAAACATAACACATAATAGAAACTAATTCTGCAAAATCTGTATGCAAATGTAATTTTAGATGGTCTGTTAGACTGTCAGAATGATATATTTCTTAAATAATTAAAACTACAATAAGTGCAATATAGTTTCAATCTTTTATAATTTTCAATATTTTCACAATCTCATTGCCTCAACACCTGGATGTTAGTACTAAACAAATTTCTTAAGTGTTTAATTATGAAAAAACATTAGTTACATATTTCTATGAAAAGCTCTTTTGTATTTTGTTTAAATTGACATATTTTCCAAAAGATAATGTAGGTAGAATAATTGCATTATGGTTTCTAAAATTCATAATATCTCAGGTAGTTTTATGAAAATTTTTGATGAGCAGTGTTAGATTATATAGTGCATTTATTTAACTTTAACAGTTATACTCCTAATACATCCATATTTGATAATTCTGAATATGTGTGCTGATTACAAGTATTGAGTCTTTACTATAAAATAAAATGAAGGAACTTAAAATATCAAGATATATTAATGATAATGTGATAGCATTAATGAAAAGGAAACATTTGGAGGTCTAACTTATGGAATAATAGTGAAACAAACAAGAATAAACCAAAGAAACATTTGATGGACATATTTGTCAACTTAGCTATTCATTATATATAATACACACTTGTTATAGTCATATTTTCTTTGTAAAGCTGTAAGCACTATATCAATTTTATAATCTGATTAAGTTATACAAATCATAAAAGTAGATGATAGAGGAAAATGGAGAAATCAGCAATGAACTTCAAATATCTGTCCTGATTATCTGAACAAATAATGCTTCTGGAAACACTAAGTTCTGTTTTGGTGTTACCACATATGAACCTCTAAATGAAGTCAGGTAAAGAAGTAGGCAATTAGATGTATTAATTGGGAGCTAAAGAATAGGACTGGATTAGGGATAAAAATTGGGACATGACTAGCATGCAAATAGTGCTTAAACAATGAAAATGAATGAACATTTATGGATAAAATGCATCTAAAAATGAAAGTATATCTAATCTTTTATCTTAGAGAATGAGAGTATGAGATTATTAGTGTATCTAATAATTCTTTCTGGGTAGGAGAAATAAAAACACATTCGATAGATCACTATAGGCTTTACCAGTAGTATCTTCATTTGATATGATTCTTTTTAAAGATTTTATTTATTTGACACAGAGAGAGAGAGAGATCACAAGTAGGTAGAGCAACAGGCAGAGAGAGAGGGGGAAGCAGGCCCTGCACTGAGCAGAGAGCTGGATGCGGGGCTCGATCCCAGGACCCTGAGATCATGACCTGAGCTGAAGGCAGAGGTTTTAACCCACTGAGCCACTCAGGCGCCCCTGATATGATTTTTAAATAGATCCAATCAAGTTTTTTTTTTTTTCCCAAGAAACCTTCACTTGATTAGATGTGGAAGCAATAAAATTGATATTTGAGTTGAAATATATTGATATATTGAAATAATATTGATATTAAGGCTGTTTATAAAGAAGCAGTTAAAATGATAAATAACTTCAGTTGAATATCAAGAGAAATAAAGATGGATATGTAGGTTTATAGATTGGAGTATTAATGAGGTAGAACAAGTTATTATTCAATGAGATATTTGAATAAATGAGCTAAAGGAAGAGCAGTACTGTTTGAACAGTAAGATGCTTGTTAGCAGAACTGAGTGTAGCAGTTTCTTGTATAGGATATATCAGTGGAATCTCTTTACAAAAGTGCTGTACAGATTGTGGAAGGTTGTGTGTTTGGGGGAAGAATAGAGATGCAAATGGCCTACATCTCTGCTGTCAAAATAGTTAAAAAGCCCACATAGAAATTAATTTTACGTAAATATTCCATTCAGATAGGTTAATCTATATTTTTTTAGTAACCGAGGCTGAAAAACCTCAAACTCATCATTGAGTCTTTTTCTTTGGTGCTTACCTGGACTTTAAATACTCATCACTACTTCCGTTGCTGCTACTCTGGGCAGAGCATCATCATGTGTCGACTGCATGGCTACTGTTTACTCCGTCTCCCTGCTTCCGCCATCCTGCCTCCATACGTCATTCTCTCTAGATCAACCCTAGTTTGATTTTTTAAAACCACATGACATCCTTTTCTGCTCAAAACCTTTCAATGATCTTTATCACACTCTGTATAAAAATCAAAGTAATTTTAGAGGTTCATTATCTCTTTGCTCATATCAAGCTGTTCCCTTCCTAATCTCTGTGGCAACCAGACTGACTCTTAGCTATTCTACTATCTCACCCGGCACACTCCTGCATCAGGACATGCCCATTTGCTTATTTCTGTGTGGTACTCTCTAGTTCCTAAATCAGCAGAGTTCATTCCCTTATATCATTCTAGTGTTTACTCAAATATTGCCTTCTTAGTGGTGCCTAGGTGGCTCAATGGGTTAAAGCCTCTGCCTTTGGCTCAGGTCATGATCCCGGGATCCTAGAATCCAGCCCCACATCAGGCTCTGCTCGGCAGGGAGCCTGCTTCCCTTCCTTTCTCTCTCTGCCTGCCTCTCTGCCTAATTGTGATCTCTGTCTGTCAAATAAATAAATAAAATCTTTAAAAAAAAAAAAAAAAAACAAACCTTCTTAGTTACCACTCTGTCCACTGTAGTTAAAATTGGAACACACACTCACTCTTAATTTTATTGTTTTTTTCCAGAGCCCTAAAACATAGTAAACCTACATTTAATTAATATATTAATTTTATTTATTACTGCTTGATTGATACTAGAATTAAAGCTCAGTAAGGTACTGTTTGTTTATGCATTAAAATTTAGTGTCTACTACTTTATCATCTGGATCTAGGATGCTAGAATAAAGTTAGTTTTCGATATTAATTATTATATGAATGAAAGAGTGAGTGAATTTATTGAGACATACCAAATCTATAAAAGTTAAGATACTTTTCAGTGAGGAACAGTGGCATTTGTGCTTATATCCTGAACACGAGAAGCAAAAATCTGTCAATCCTCTAATTAATTAACAGGGGAGACATTCTGTGAAAAAGTTGTTCTCCCTCCCCGCTGTTTTGCATATGACAGCAGATAGATGATGATCACTTGAACTACATTGGTTTTAATTCTGATTTATGTTTCAACAAAGAAAATTTTTATAAGATGAATTGTATGAAAATATTCTGCTAAAATATGTTTTACTTTAGCAGAATTCTTAAATAAATCTAAGAATAAATGACACCCACTTTATCAATTATGAGTTCAGTATTTTAAAATACCACAAAATTATCCAAAGTGAAGCTAAAGCCAATTTCATCCTGCAAATGAACTTTTTTCAATTAATATTTCGAATAAACGCTGTGTGTCTCAGGAAAGTCCCCAAATGCCATGAATGAATGCACAGGCTTATGGCCTAGAACCACTTGGCATTTCTCTTGGAAGCCAAATCTTATTTTCATTATCAAGGCCTACCACAGAAGACTCTTCTTACATTGGATACATGCCTGATTCATCTAGATGCAAGCCAACTAATTGCTAGGACAACAGATGGGTCTATTCAATCAATGTGTCTATCTGCCAAATAATGCTAAAAAAAGTCTCAAACTAAAATAAAGGACCCCTCCCCAAATCAGTGTTTGGTTAAATTGTACGTATAAATATAGAGAATTTTAATTCTTGCCTTTTTTTCATTTTAGGGAATTAGAGAAAATTATCTAGGTTGGAACTCAATTCTGCAAAATGCTGCTATAGGGAAGAGTGATAAAAACCCAAGTAATAGAAGTAAATACATCTAAACCACTAATTTAAGTGTTAATTTAGTAACTATTAGGCTATTCAAAAGTTTGGGATTTTTTACCTGTAATAAAAATCTCATAACCAATGACTGTATCATAGTAGTCCTAATGAAGTGTTTCACTCTGTATAATGTTGCTGTTTTCCCATTAGAATCGTTAGCATCTTATAAAAGATTCAAATAATTTCTCTAGCAAAATGCAGCAGTGTATCTGATTTACTCATGCAATCTTAAATGAATCAAGAGGTTTTTGATGACAATCCAATTGTCCTTGGACTTCAGTCAGGAATCATTCATTATCCACTAGAGCCTGAGTATTCAAAGGTAGAATTCTGAATTATCTGCTTTTGGTTCTCTGAGTCCAAAGTTTGTGTCTATAACAACAGATTATAAATAGTGGATGAAAAAAATCTGAATTTTTCAAGAGATTAGATAGGTTAAGCAGTTTGGGGAAGGGAGAGTTAGTAAAAAAAAAAAACAACAACAAAAACAAGCAAACAAACAAACCAAACAAAAAAACAAAACATGTGGTGGTGGGGTCCCAAAATAAAAATATCGGAATAAGAAGAGTCATAGGAATGCAGTGGGGTCAGCATTCAGAAATGTACCTCACCCAGATCTCAGGCTCTATATTTCCTGAACCAGAGTGGGTGTGTGAAGATCATATGGTATGTTTCTTTCAATATGGTATCAGAGGAGGAGTTCCCATTAAAAGCATATACAATATAGTCCATAAATCTTAACCATGTCTCTACCCTGAAATATTATTCAGTCCCTATCTGTATCAGTCAAGAGTTCAGTGAAGAAAACCGAAGTTGCTCTAAGTATATCAGGGAGAAACTGTTTATTCATGCCATTAGTACTTAAAAAATCATTAGAATTGAAGAAGTAGAATTAAGAGGAAGTCACACTAATGTAGCAGTACATCAAATAGAGAGAATTGGGCTGCTACTATCATTATTACTGCCTTAAAAACTGGCTCTCCTAATCAAATTGCTGGAATGCAGAGTCTGGCACCAGAAGACACTCAAGACTCTTCCAATTTCTGCTACTGCTTTTGGAAAAAAGTTATCTCTGTTCCACTTCCATCTACCCAATATTATTTGATTATGTCTCATTGGTTGGAATCTTAATATTCATCAAGAAGACTAGCTGCAAGGGTACACTGTAGATGTGGTTTTAAACTTTCCCACACATCAGAAGAAACTAATTTTTCAATCAGAGTCTAAATTATATCTTAATCTTCTCAAAGTACCTTGTCTTTGACTCTAGGAACAAGACTTCCTCCATGAGCCAAACTCCTCACAATTATCTCTGGGCCTAAAAATGCTTTAATCCCAAGTATTTTATTTACTTTTGGATCTTCACCCTTGGATAGTACAGCTGTGCTCCATAATTTCATATTCTATGCTAGGTACATTTGGAAGCTTTTTGTGTGTGTATACATGTGCACTTGACTTATCACCTACATGTGCACACTTTGTATGTGTGTGGATGTGCACTTGACTTATCACCTACAAATTAATACATCAGACATATTAGAGGACAAGCCCAGAAAGTACTGGCAGAATGAAAAAAAAAAAATCCACAAATATAATCCAGAAAAATAGATATTGGCATCTTCCTATAAAGATTATACTCTAAATGTATATTAAATGTTTAACAATTAAAGGATGGAATTATGAACAGATTATCCACAAGAAAATACTAGGAATAAAAAGAAAGATTAAAAAAATAAAATGGGGGCGCCTGGGTGGCTCAGTGGGTTAAGCCGCTGCCTTCGGCTCAGGTCATGATCTCAGGGTCCTGGGATCGAGTCCCGCATCGGGCTTTCTGCTCAGCAGGGAGCCTGCTTCCCTCTCTCTCTCTCTCTGCCTGCCTCTCCATCTACTTGTGATCTCTCTCTGTCAAATAAATAAATAAAATCTTTAAAAAAAAAAATAAAAATAAAAAATAAAAAAATAAAATGGCTAGAGGAAATTTTATATATTTGAATTCAAAACATAATAGTTGAAGTCACTTAGACAGTATTAAAGAGATAATAAGTGGATCACGGAATGCATCTGAAAATTAATCAAAAGCTAAACATTATAGGATTATTTTTGAAATTAACATAAATACATGTATAAGTATACATGTGCATGTATATCTTCTATCTATCTATCATCTATCCATTTCTCTATAAAACATGTAGGAAGACTATGTCTCAAGCCTGAGGAAAATAATACATTGAGAATAATGTACCGTACTGAAAACTTATTTAAAAAAAGGAGAAAATTCTTAATGTCATAACTTCAATTTCCAATGAGGAATTAGGAAAAAAGGAAAAGAGAATAGACACTAAAAAATAAAAAGTTAATTTAAAAAAGCATAATACAATGAAAAAATAAAATGAAGACACTGCAGAAATAAAAATTGTCTTAAGAGGCTAATAAAGTAGAAACACATTGGTTTGATTGATGAAGAGAAAAAGGACAAGGCAAAAATACTATGAGTAAAAAGGGATAAACAAGAAGATAGGGAAAAATTTTGAAATCTCGTATAAACTTATAGTTACTGTAAGATGTGAAAGCTTGGACACATGGACACTAAACAAAAAAATCAAACAAAATTGATTCAAGAATAAAACGAAGTCTAATTAGTTCTTTATTTGTTTTAAAAATCAAGGTAGTAGTTTTAATATTTTCCCATTAATAAAAATTTAAATTTTAAAGAGTCTTATAAGTATATTTAACCAAAATCTAAAAGGATATGTCATTCTTACCTTATCCAAATTCTTTGTCTAGGTACAAAAATCAGATAAGAAGAAGAAGAGAAAGGAAAATCATATGCTCATTTTATTCATGGTTATGAATACAAATGCCAAACAAACATAAATTTAAATACTGAATCCAATAAAATTAAAATAAGAGGGATACAATAAAAATAATTTTTTAAACAATTAATTAACTCTAAACAGATTACTAGAAAAGAGCTATATTCTTAACAGAATCAGATGAAATATTTAATATAACTTAACACCTATTTATTATTATTGGGGGGGGGAACTCAATGATTTAAGCTAAAGAGAACTTCCCCACTCTGTTAAATAAATCTACTTAAAACCAACAAATGAAAACAAACCAAGGAACCCACAATAAACATTATCTTAAATCAAGAAAAGCTGGATGCATTCATTTTTAAAAGCAGCATTTAATTGGATCAATTTTAGAATGATCAACAAATTAAATACTAATGTTTGTCTTATTAAAGTTGAAGGCTTATGTTTACTATTTTTTTTTAAAGATTTTATTTATTTATTTGACCGAGAGAGATCACAAGTAGGCAGAGAGGCAGGCAGAGAGAGAGAGAGAGGAGGAAGCAGGCTCCATGCTGAGCAGAGAGCCCGATGCGGGACTCGATCCCAGGACCCTGAGATCATGACCTGAGCCAAAGGCAGCGGCTTAACCCATTGAGCCACCCAGGCGCCCCTACTATTTCTTTTTAACCAACAATAAAAACAGACGAGGAAAACATAGAGGTGAAGGACTGCTACTAATCTTTTACATGATCAAATGCTAGACACTAACATTTGACCTAGCCTCTTAGCATCTGCTACTTCTTCCTCTGTGAACTCAGCTACTACATTTGTGATTTCAATGCAGTATTTGTAATCAACACCTGAGCAGCTGTTGACCTGCAGCTTGGCCTCCCACTTGATGTGTCTTTTTAGTCCAAACCCACAACTCTTAATCATGGATGCATTCAAATTTGTCCGTGTTTTGCACACATATTTTTGTATTAAATTTTTTCTCTCTATGACTAAAACTTAAACTAAATTAAAGGAATATTAATCAATATAGTTAATTTCCCCTTCCCTTATTGTTCTAACTAGTACCTTTATTAAAAAAGGATATTCAGGGGGATATAAAAGTGATCCTGTGAGTTCTTCCTTGGAATGCACTTAGAGAATGCTTGACTCCTGTGTGTTAACTATCTGTATTTTAGAAAATGGAGTGGTAGATATTTTAAACAACTACACGGGGTAAGCCAACACAGATTAAAATGGTATATCTTTATAGTTCTTCTTGAGAGCACTAACTCAACTGCTTACCAAGAGGACCAAGCTATCTTTTAGGTATTTTGAAACATATTTAAATATAATGTATATTTTAAATTTCATGGCTAAATGGATTGCTTCTGCACTGCACACAGTGTCTACACCTATATAATCACCGATTTTGCTATAATTTATACGAAAATATTTAATAAGGGTATCTGGGTAGCTCTGTCGGTTAAGTGTTTGTTTGCCTTAGGCTCAGGTCATGATCTCAGAGTCTTGGGATCTTGAGCCTGGCAGGGGTGGGCTTCCTGCTCAGCGGGGAGTCTGCTTCTCCCTCTGCCTCTCTGAACCCTACCCCTCCTGGGTTTGTGCTCTCTCTTGCTCATTATCTCTCAAATAATAAAAGAAAATCTTTTAAAAGTATTTAATAAACTATATGTGCCTCTCCATAAATATAAAATAAAGAATCTTGACAATTTATTCAAATTCACATTATCTTTCTGCAATCCAAAAATCTCATCAGATAAAAAGACATTTTTGTAGATTAGATTTTCCTGAAATACACCAAATTCAATATACATATCAGTGGAAGAGATTAAGCTTTCCCAGAGAAGGCTCTAAGAATAATGTGCTTCAGGGGCACCTGGGTGGCTCAGTGGGTTAAAGCCTCTGCCTTCGGCTCAGGTCATGATCCCAGGGTCCTGGGATTGAGCCCCATATTGGGCTCTCTGTTCAGCAGGGAGCCTGCTTCCTCCTCCCTCTGTGCCTACTTGTGATCTCTGTTAAATGAATAAATAAAATCTTAAAAAAAAAGAATAATGTGCTTTAGATATACTTCAAATGTTACTAGAGATATATAGAGTACTGACATATTGCAATGACTTCTTTGTTACAGACTTCATTAATTTTAGACTCTTTAAAACATCAAAGGTCTTATACTTTTATAAAAATCTTCTAAAAACCAATTTTTAAAAATCCAGAACAGGGTGCCTGGGTGGCTCAGTCGTTATGCATCTGCCTTCAGCCCAGGTCATGATTCCAGGGTCCTTGGATCAAGCCCCACATCAGGCTCTCTGCAATGTGGGGAGTTGGCTTCTCCCTTTCCCTCTGCCCCTCTGCCCTGCTTGTGCTCTCTCTCGCTCTATCTCAAATAAAATCTTAAAAAAAAAGAACAATTTAAAAGATGTAACACTATAATGTGGATTTTAAAAGAAAGACCTTGAGAATTTTCTAGAATATTCCTAGAAGAAACTAATATATTTCTCCAGAGAAACACATAGAAAACTCTAAGATTTAAAAGGGTTTCAATTTTAAATTTAAATTATTCTGCAATTTTTCCTATTGTATTTCAGTTATCTCTTTGATCATCCTTCAAAGGATATCAATCTACACACCCTCTTATTACCTCCTCTAGTAATATATAGGGTTTTGTTGTTGTTGTTGTTGTTGTTTTTGCTTTTGTTTTGTAAAAATATAATTTCTACTTTTTTTTTTAACTAGCCAGCTAATCTCAAAGGCTCTCAGTAAAATTTAATATTCAAACGTTTGAAAATTATACCAGCTGATTGATTGATTCAACATCACTGAATGAGGAAAAGTAGCTCTGCAAAGTATTCTGCAGGATCAGAATTATCATTAGGAATTGAACAGGTAAAATGAAGTGTGCATATTATTTGAAGATAGAATTGATACCTATATGAATATTTTAATATGCTTTATAAGTACTTTCTCATCCCATTGCTCTATGTCTATAGTATTCCTTCATCTCTAAAATTAAAGTTCATTCTTTTAATAATCTGAAGCATCAGTTGTATGATTTATTTTATTTTTTTTTATTTTTTTTAAAAGATTTTCTTTATTTATTTGACAGACAGAGATCACAAGTAGGCAGAGAGGCAGGCAGAGAGAGGGGAGGGAAGCAGGCTCCCTGCTGAGCAGAGAGCCTGATGCGGGGCTTGATCCCAGGACCCTGAGATCATGACCTTAGCCGAAGGCAGAGGCTTAACCCACTGAGCCACCCAGGCGCCCCAGTTGTATGATTTATAAGTAGGAATCTTTACAGAAAATTTGAAAACTGTGTTAGAATTCAAAGATGCACATATGACAAAAATTCTACATTGCTGAGCCTTAGGTGGCATCCTGAGTGTATTAGTTAATAAATTCCCTCCTTCTATAGAAGGGAAAGGAGTATCCAGATTTGTTTGCAGAAAAACAAAGTGATAACTACATTCATGAGAAATCAGCATAAACATGTCAAGGTTGGAGAAGTATGAGGAAAAACTGAGAGTGAGGGCAAGAGTGAGAGCTAGAGAGAGAGAGAGGAGAGATAAATAAAGGGAAAATATAATGGAAATTCTGGAATATTCACATTCTTAGAACCACACACACATATACACACATGTGCACACAGAAACACACACACACACACAAAGAAGAAGAAGGAGGCAAATCAAGAAGACTGCTATAATGATCCAAATAAAGTTAAAGCTTCATAGAAAGTACATGCATCAGTTGTTGGCCCTAACAACAGGACATCTATCTTATGGTAATGATATTATCACAAAAAAAATACATATCCAGGTGTAATAAACAATAATTAGAGTATGTGGTAATTAGCCTCCCCTAGTCTAATTTAATCCATTTTTGGAGAAAATATGTGCAGGAGTTTGTCAAAGATTTGTGCTAAAGTCATAAAGTTCCGAAAGAATGAGTTTCATTTTGTATTAAAAAAAAAAAATTAGGAACACAAAAGAATTTTCAGAAACAGCAAAAACCTATACTTTTTACTACCAATTTCATTTGGATCAGGCCAGGTCACTGTCTTAGTCAGCTTAGACTTCTATAACAAATTACCATAGACTGGGTAGCTTCCCCAACACATTTAGTTCTCACAGTTCTGGAGGCTGGGAAATCTGAGATCAAAATGCAGGCAGATTTGGTGTCTGGTGAGAGTTCTCTACTGTTTTGTAGGTAGTTGCTTTTTTCTTGTATCTCTGTTTGTGGAGAGCAGAGAGAATAATCTCTCTTCCTATAAGGGCAATAATCCCATTCATAAGGACACCTAATCACTCATGGGGGGAAATAATCACCTCTAAAGCTCCTACTGCCTTAATACTATCACACTGGGGGTTAGGATTTCGACATGTAAACATCTTTGAATACACAAATATCCAGTCCATAAAGCTATACAGTTTTTAAGTAGGTTTTGTTTTTGTTTTTTTCCATGCATGACATGAGGGAGGGAGAAATCTCTCTGGTTTGGGTCTAAATAGAATAAGGGGATCAAATACAGGGAAAATAACAGCGAATATTTCTTGAAATGTCCTTTGTGCCAGTGACCACTAAAGCTCTTAATAACATTAACTATAGTTATTACAAGAGAAAATGATAGTTTTAAATCTACTAATCAGAAATTTAACACAAAATGAGCATTTGAGGACCTCTTTAAAAAATTTATTTTTAAAGATATTATTCACATTTTTTAAAAGATATTATTTATTTGTTTGAAAGACACAGAGAGAAAGGGAGAAAAAGAGAGCATGAGTAGGGAGAGGGGCAGAACGGAGAAGGGGAGGGACAATCAGATTCCTTGTGATCATGGAACCCAACTCAGGGCTCGATCCCAGGACCCTGAGATCATGACCTGAACCAAGCCAGGCAACTGGCTTAGCCATCCAGGTACCCCCTAATAAATATTTAAAAAGCAACTGGAGAATAGATTTATCTAAGGATTACCCCAGGACTTAATTGTAAAGGTACCAGAACTTCTGAGATGGCTGTTTGTTCAGCCTAACCACATCTCATGAGCTACATTAAAGTCCTAAAAGGCAAAGAATTCTTATGATTAGCATATTCAGGAGGAAAATATCCACGTTTGGTCCAAGGGTGGGTTTATTTGACATGAGTGTACAAACCATAAATAGACTGCTGCTGCTCTGTTTCCACTCATGGGTGTCCCAAAAAAAGAGTGCTCTATTAGAATAAACTTTTCTAATGAGTAGGGTTATTTTTCCTTCAGTGGATAGTGTACCTGCCTATCTATGTTATGTGGAGAAAGACATGGCTTCATGAGCAATAGTGTCATAATGATGAAAGATGATTTAGCTCGTTGGTCAAGAGCCTAGAAAAAGCATGGTTAGAAGATCAGGGATTACAGATAAGAAATAGGCAAGAGATATGCATGAAAATATGTTCAACATCACTCATCATCAGGGAAATACAAATCAAAACTGTAATAAGATAACACCTCCCACCTGTCAGAATGGCTAAAATTAACAACACAAGAAATAACATATGTTGGCGAGGATGCAGAGAAAGGGGAACTCTCTAATACTGTTGGTGGAAATGCAAACTGGTGTAGCCATTCTGGAAAACTGTATGGAAGTTCCTCAAAAAGTTAAAAATAGAACTATCCTATGGTAGTTCCTGCAATTGCTGGATCCATAAGATAGTTCTATTTTTAACTTTTGTATCCAAAGAATACAAACACATGCACATGCAGCCCAATGTTTATAATAGCGTTGCCAATAATAGTCAAATTATGGAAAGAGTCCAAATGTCCATCAACTGATAAATGGATAAATAAGATGTGATGTGATATGATGTGGGGTGTGTGTGTGTGTGTGTGTGTGTGTGTGTGTGTGTGTGTAATTCAGCCATCAAAAAAGAATGAAATCTTGCCATTTGCAATGGCAATGACATGAATAGAACCAGAGTATATTATGCTAAGTGAAATAAGTCAATCAGAGAAAGAGAAATACAATAAAGAGAAGGTCAAGAATTAAGAAGTCTTCTAAAGAGACATGTGTATGGACTCATAAGAGTGCACACATTGTGTCTTTGTGTTCCACACAAAAAGCACCCCCTGAATTAGTAACAATATAAAACCAGTGGGCAGGATGACTCAGCCAGTAGAAGTTAGTCTATCTCCATCTTTGGTCAACACTATACTTATCTAATAGGCACATATTCTAGTAAATGTGTAGGAAAAAATAGTATTTGTCCCTGGGCCTAAAAGCATGGATTCTTTTTTTTACTAAGTCAGATTTAGCTATTGTCACGGATGAATGACTAACTAGTCACCAACAGAAATCAGCCACTTGGTGTCAATTTGATGACATAAGACCCTTTCTAACCTTGAAAGGAAAATATTTTATCCTGTTCAGAGTTGATACACATTTGGGGAATCTTTCCTGCCTGTCATGTGCTAGGTAGCAATACTATTCAAGGGTTTAGAGAATGTCTCAGCTATTCTTACGAACTCCACATGACCTTGTTTCATACCAAGCATACCAAGTGAGTCGCATTACAGAAATGGTGATGCAGCTGTGAACTCATGATCTTGAGATCCACAGTTATCACAACATACTACACTTCCAGAAAGCTTGGACAAATAGTCTCTTGAATATACAGCTAAGTCTCCCATCTTGGAGACTTCATAAATAATAATAGAACATTCTTGTTTAGAAACACAACTTAAATGAGTTGTTCAAAGTTCATTCCTAGATCAGCAACATCAGTATCACCTAGGAACTTAAAAAAGATGCAAACTGTCAAGTCTCATCCTAGAATTCCTGAAACAAGAAGTCTGAAGTGTGGCTCAACAAGAAGTGTTTTAACAAACTCTTGACATGATTCTTCTTTTTTTTTTTTTTTAAGATTTTATTTATTTATTCAACAGAGAAAGAGCGAGATCACAAGTAGGCAGAGAAACAGGGAGAGAGAAAGGGGGAAACAGGCTCCCTGCTGTGCAGAGAGCCTAATGTGGGGCTCAATCCCAGGACCCTGAGATCACGACCTGAGCTGAAGGCAGAGGCTTAACCCACTGAGCCACCTAGGTGACCCTCTCGGCATGATTCTAATGAATCTAAATTTTGAGGCTTAAAACAACAGTCATTATATAGTGCTGCATTCCCAATTGTTAGAATGTGTGATCTGGGTAAAAGGGTAGAAATAGAAATGGATCTTACTATCATCATCATATGGGTAGCTATTTAAAGAAATTGTTTTCTATGTTTTCATAAATTCGAAGGTCCCAGTCTGGTTTGCAGGTAGGGGGAGGCCCTTACCTGAGAGGCAAAGAAAAGAGTTACCAAACTATCAAGGAAAATGACCCTGTTTGTTATTAATGTATAAATAATAGGGACAAGAAGGAGTGTGTCTATAAGCTGGTTGACTGAATAGAATGATTCTTGGTACTCTTATGTTAGTTCCAACTAACAAGGGACAAGTACAGCAGTCATAGATTGATAAGGGCATGCGGTTCAATGCTTAGAACCTTCAATAATACAAATCTGGTTTTGTCCACCAGGCAAACTATCTAGGCCAGCAGAAGTACAGCCATCCATGGTGGTAAGGGATCTAGAATTTGGGGCAGAGCAGGAGTATCAGTATGAGATATGATATATATATATATATATATATATATATATATATATATATATATATATATATATATATATATATCTGATATATGTATATATCAGAGAGGAATTTGAGTAAGGAAACGAAGCTTAGGAGATTGAGCCCAAGAGAGGAGAGCTTCCAGTATGAGCAGGATGAATAGAAATTGGGGTAAAAGAGACAAAAAATAAGGAGGTCAGAAGGAAGCATGCCAAAAGGCTCTAAGTTTTAATTTCCTTAGAGGTTGGAATTACAGGGGTGCCTGGGTGGCTCAGTTGGTTAAGCATCTGCCTTCAGCTAGGTCATGGTCTCAGCATCCTGAGATGGAGCCCCACATTAGGGTCCCTGCTCAGCAGGAAGTAGGCTTTTCCTCTCTCTGCCCCTCAGTCTGCTCATGCTCTCTCTCTCTTTCTTTCTCAAATAAATAAAATTTTTTTAAAGGATGAAATATCCAAATTTTTGATGTATTTGAATATATCAAGAGAGCTTAGCAGTGAATCACAAGTTGAAACCTTTAAGTATACAGAAAGCTAATAACTCTGAAGATAATCAGTCTTCTTGCTGTTTTGGAAATAATCTGTGTATCTTTGATATCCAATTTTACAATAAAATAGGTATAGGTTTATATTTATCTGTACTTCTTGGGATTTATTGTGCTTTCAGTATCTGAGAATATCTTATATTCAGTATCTGAGAACATCTTATATTCTTTTAAAAAGCACCATTCTATCTATATCCTCCTCTTAAAAGTGCTACCAAATTTATGTTGGTCCATCTTACTGTATCTTCCAAGTATCTTCATTTCTTCATATTTCCCATCTCTTTGTTTCTCTGTGTTGCGTTTTGTTAAATCTAATCAGGTATGTTTTCTGTTTAACTAGTTTTCTTCAGCTGTGTCAAATCTGCTCCTTAAATTTGTTAATTTTAATTTTAAATATTATTATTGACAAATTATTGTGTGAAATTGAGGTGTTTCCCTTTTACCTTCAAATATGTCTAATCAGTTTTTGGTTTTTTTTTTAAGATTTTATTTGTTTGTTTGACAGACAGAGATCACAAGTAGGCAGAGAGGCAGGCAGAGACAGAGGAGGAAGCAGGCTTTCTGCTGAGTAGAGAGCCCGATGCAGGGCTCAATCCCTGGACCCTGAGATCATGACCTGAGCTGAAGGCAGAGGTTTTAACCCACTGAGCCACCCAGGCACCCCTCCAATCAGTTTTAATAATCTTGTAATTCTCTCTCTTTTTTTTTTAAGATTATATGTGATTTTATTTATTTATTTATTTATTTATTTATTTATTTATTTATTTTTTGACAGAGACACAGTGAGAGACACAACCAAGAGGGGTAGAAGAGGGAGAAGCAGTCTCCCTGCTCAGCAGGGTCTGGGGCTGGATCCCAGGACCCTGGGATCATGACCTGAGATGAAGGCTGACACTAAATGACTGAGCCACCCAAGCACCCTGGTGTTGTTATTCTTAACTAAGTTTTAACTCTTTAAAATATCAATTACAATGATATACAATCTATTATATATGTTATTTGTGTCTGAAGTCCTCTCAAATCTGATATTCTCATACAAGAAATACTATGATTTTATGTTTTGTGATGTCCAGTACTTGATCATATGCTCAATAGAATTGTCATGACTTTAAGTTCTGAATTTAGATTATTTTCTTCCAGGGCAGGTTTGCTTTTGTTTTTGCTATATGTTTGAGACATTTAAAATTAAGAAATAGTTTAATTTTTTTGTTTGTTTGTGTCTTTGTAGATCAAGTAAAAAGTATGAACTCAGGCCCCAAATCTACCTGAAAGCCAGCCTGTGGCCAGAAATTCAGAGACAGTGTTTTTCCCCATTTTACCCAGATTTAAATTGACCCAAGTAAATGTTCTTATTGCCTACTCTAATGGAGAGCCTTTTTATTGCAGTTTTGTTTTGTAGTTTGCTCAGTCTCTCTTATCATGATACCTACTCATGGATTTCATGTTGTGTATGGTCATCTCAATCAATTCACTGTTGGCCTAAGCTTTGTTTGTAGCTCCCTATGTGGTCACTTGAGTAAAAGTTTAAGAATGGATAGCACTAATATTTCTCCATAAACAGTTGTACTTGTTTCTTTCTTGGTCTCTGATGATTTTCTTTCCAATCTTATAAGATTAGCTATGAATGTATTCATTATTGAAATATATATTGAACCAGAATTGTTACACATTTGGTGGCCAAAGAATTTCAGCTTACCTTTTCCATCAAAATATCAGAAATTAGTCATCAGTATACATTTTATTAAAGTTCTATGACAAAGATTAAAAAAAAATACATCATGAGTTCTTTATCTTCCAAGATTTTTCCTCTCATCTGCCACATAGTTCATATTTTTCTGATACAGGCATTACTCAGAATTCTGTCTTGCTAGTTCCTATTTATTCATAGTCAGGTCAGTTTGACCCTCTCACAAACTTTTCAAACACAATATTTTCTTGTGCAAGAAAACTTTTCTTTTTCTCAGGTTCTGCCTGATATTCATATGATACTCATCTCCTCATTTATGATGACAGCAGAGGATCAGAAGTGGCAAAAATTAAAGAAAGTGAATGTATCAAACAAAATATTGAAGTGAAATTTAAATTATTCATTGTATATAATAATATCAGTTACTTGGTCTCTAAAATTCCTATTTATTGATACTTTTTTGATAATCTCTAGAAATAAATCCTCATATTTTAGAAGAAGCCACCTTGGATATTTTTAATAACTACATTAGACATAAGTTACCTTGTTTTAAAAATATTGTGTATGTCTTCTCAATACATAGATTGATCTTTTACTAATGCCTTATTTTTTGGATAGGAGTATTTATGATTTTTAGTGTATCATTAGGCATTTTTTGACATTTTTAGGTGTTTTATTTTTCTTATTGTTTATCTTACTTCCTACTACATGTCAAAGGTATAACTCTTATTTCTGAAAATCAAATCTCAATCTTGTATTTTTCCTTTTATTGTTTTCTTTTTGTCTCGATGGCTGTCAACTCTTTTATGCTGGCCACCAACTTGTAAACTAACTTTTAGTCTAAATATTATCTCAGTGTCTGATGTCCTTGACGATCTGATATAAATTACATAATCTCCCATGTCACACTCTATCATATTCTTATATTTATTTTCTTCATAGACTTTATCAGTGTGTAACAGTGCCTGGGACATATTGTATACTAAATAAATATGTTTAATAAAGTAACGACACAGACCATGCTTTCCCAAATTTCTATGACATTTTCAAATCAGGATAAACTAGATCCTTAGAAAACCTCTTCCCCCAAAATACTTTTAGAACATCCTCCAAAATACTTTTAAAACTATCACTTGAGTAAGTTGGTGGGTAGCATATGACATGGATAGATTTTTAAAACCATGGAAAATAGCATTTTCTGGTGACTACCTAACTGTTAATAATAAATCCTTACATAGAATTCATTTTTATTGTCAGAGCCAGGAAGATTAACTGCTGTTAAGAACTAGAGAGAATAAAAGTAATCAAATGAGGAAGAGCTACTACTTGTTTTATAGCCTTTTGTACTTTACAGATGATATAAAAAATTGAGTAAGGCACTAAGACCAGATTTAAAAGTCAGAAGTGGCATTGATTGATTTCTGAAGACAATCCCACATCAAAGAATCAGAATTAAGTCAAATTGTCTTCCTAAAGCTCGTGAGGTTATTTGAATATTGCTAATTATAAGTGATTTAAACAGTTGTTCTAATTTTCTGTTTTCTTTGAGCCTTCATAATTTTTAATCACCAAACTATGAAAATAAGCAATCTAATATTTTGTTTCCTCTCCAGATATGTAAAAACAACAATAACCAAACATTTACAGTTTCTTTCTTTTCCTGTGGAGCAAATAATAAATAAACAAAACCACTGATTTTAAGATTAATTTTTGAATGCAGAAATAAGAAAATTTGTCTGAGTCTCACTTGCTAAGACCCCCTTTCCTCCTGCAAGTTATTTAAAATGCTGACACATTAGCATTATTATTTTAAGTATATTTAAATTTGTTTGTTTGTTTGAATCAGAGTTTAGAGGTAAAAATCCAGTGCCTTTAATTCATATCAATACTGACTCTTAGGTAACAAAATTTGCACCCTTTCATATGTAAAATGTGAAATGTGAAGGTTCTACTTGAAGAATAATAGTAGAGTGAACACCGGCCATTTGGTGCATATTATTTTGTTTTTCAAGTGCAACTTGTTATTTTTATATTATTTATGCAGAAAAACAACCAAAGTTACCAAAACCAGTATTTAGATAAATCTAGAATGTTTGTTATATAAACATTGATTGATTGATACAAGATGGCAAAACTCACACATGCAAGTCTTGTATTTTTTATTTCTTCTTTGGTTTCTTCATTTAATTTTTTCACTCTTTCTCATTAATTTGAATAGACACTGAAGTAAGAATTGACACATGTCAAGAGAAAATGTTTAGAAATCAACTCCTGTGTTTCAGAGGAACCTATTTCAAAAAGGGTGAAGAAAATAAAACAAAAAAAAAATTTTAAAAACTGTAATTTTTTGATAGGCAAGTAGATAAAGTGAAGATTGCATAGAATATAGCTAGAAAGTCCTTTAATGGAAGAAAGAATATGATCTATATCTAGGTTCTGGAAGGCAAATACAGAGTCACTCTGGAGGAACTCCTGGAAACAGAATACATGTACTAGAGCTATGGTTTTCTCAACAGGAGATAACTTTACCCAGTGAGATATTTGGCAATGTCTAAAAGCTTGTTTGGTTGTCAAAACTGAGAGAGGTGTTACTAATACCTTAGTGTGTAGAAGCCAAGGATGCTTCTAAATATCCCACAAGGCACAGGACAGCATCCTGCAAAACAAGAATGATTCAGTGTGGAGATTCCTTAAGATATTAAAAATAGAGCTTCCCTATGACCCTGCCATTGCTCTACTGGGTATTTACCCCAAAGCTACTGATGTAGTGAAAAGAAGGGTCATCTGTACCCCAATGTTCATAGCAGCAATGGCCACAGTGGCCAAACTGTGGAAAGAACCAAGATGCCCTTCAAAGGACAAATGGATAAAGAAGATATGGTCCATATATACAATGGAGTACTATGCCTCCATCAGAAAGGATGAATACCCGCCCAACTTTTGAATCAATGTGGAT
Source organism: Mustela nigripes (assembly GCF_022355385.1). NCBI lineage: Eukaryota > Metazoa > Chordata > Mammalia > Carnivora > Mustelidae > Mustela > Mustela nigripes. The sequence continues at coordinate 253,955,313 of NC_081557.1, read as the reverse complement.
GGGACTGAAAGTGGATGATGCTGAGTGAAATAAGTCAAGCAGAGAGAGTCAATTATCATATGTTTTCACTTGTGGAGCATAAGGAATATCATGGAGGACACTGGGAGATACAGGAGAAGCGAGTTGGGGGAAATCAGAGGCGAAGAGGAACCATAAGGGACTGTGGACTCTGAGAAACAAACTGAGGGTTTTGGAGTGGAGGGGGGTGGGGGTTCGTGTAAAACTGGTGGTGGGTAGTATGGAGGGCATGTATTGCATGGAACACTGGATGTGGTGCATAAACAGTGAATGCCGGAACACTGAAAAGAAATTAAAAAAATAAATTGGAAAAAACAAAGAAGTCAAAAAAGTATACAATTAAAAAACAAACAAACAAAAACAAGAATTATTCAGCTCCTGATGCCCACAGCATCAAGATCGAGAAAATTTGTTCTAACAATTCTAAATGAACTTGTATTCCATAAATATTAAAATCTGTATGTGAATGCCACCACTTTAGGAACATTATTACAATTTCTACTTGGGAATCTCAGAAAAAGAAAGTAAATTAATGTTAAAGAATAACTAATCAAATAAAACTAAGGAAAATCATACTATCCTGTTGCTTTCTGTGTTTAATAGTTAAACTCTTCATAAACATTCACAAATTATTAATTTTTATTGTTCTTTTTTAAAAATATTTTATTTATGGGGTACCTGGGTGGCTCAGTGGGTTAAAGCCTCTGCCTTCAGTTCAGGTCATGGTCTCAGGGTCCTGGGATCAAGCCCTGAGTCTGGCTCTGTGCTTCGCAGGGAGCCTGCTTCCCTTCCTCTCTCTCTGCCTGCCTCTCTGCCTACTTGTGATCTCTGTCTGTCAAATAAATAAATAAAATCTTAAAAAAAATAAAAAATAAAAAAATATTTTATTTATTTATTTGACACAGAAAGAGAGGGCACAGCAAGGGTCCTGCAGGCAGAGGGAGAGGGGCAAGTAGGCTCACTAATGAGCAGGAAGCCTGGTGTGGGGCTCCATCCCAGAACCCTGGGATCATGACCTGAGCCTAAGGGAGACACAACCCACTGAGCCACCCAGGATCCCAAGTTTTTATTTTTTTTTTTTCAAAAATTTTATTTATTTACTTGAGAGAGTGAGAGAAAGCATGAGAGGGGAGAAGGTCAGACAGAGAAGCAGACTCCCCATGGAGCTGGGAGCCCAATGCAGGACTCAATCCCAGGACTCTGTGATCGTGACCTGAGCTGAAGGCAGCCACTTAACCAACTGAGCTACCCAGGTGCCCCCTGTTTTTATTCTTCTTAAAACATTCATTAAGTTTAAACTTAAGTAATAGCTAATAGATGTACAGACTGTTCTTTGTTTATCTCATCAGGATACCTCTGATTCTCTCCTGATAACTTTCTTATATCTTAGTCTCCATGACTCCTGGCTTTGATAGATTCCTCCTCATTCATTGAACTTAATAGCAAAATATGATGTTGTTTGAGTATATGTTTACTTGCTGGCCAAACAGCTTTCTGACACTGCTTTCTGCTGGTACATGAAAGCAAATAACTGTTTCAGGGACTGGACAGAAGTTTTATACAACAGATTTGTATTTTCTTTGATAATTCAATCTCATCAATTGAATAGTAAGTTTCTACTCTTCTTGTTTTCTTTGACTTCATTGTGCAAATAACCATAGCCACAGATCCTTTCTGGACACAGATTTTAAGCCCGCTAACTCCTCTATTTACTGTTTTCTGTATCTGACCTATACTTTCATCCCACATTTTAATTATGGTTGCATTAAGGCCATCAAAATGATCCACTTGGACATATAAATATCAATTTCTAATAAATCTTTATCATTGGGCTGGTGCTCAACATCTAGCCAAGAATATCTAATGATAAACTGTTTAGGAAAATACATAGTAAAGCATCGTTTCATTTTTTTGTTTGTTTTTTGTTTTTTTAATTTGGAAACTAGCTCATTTGGCTGTCTCACTCCATTAGTTTAAATTATGAGCCTAGCAAAGATTTGGCTCTTGGCAGAATTCTATCCTCTTCAATCACTCCTTGCACACGGGTTCTCTTCTAACCTCTCTATTTCAATAGTAACAATGTGAACACATAAAACACCAGAACACACAAATATACTAATGATATGAATTTTTCTACCATCTCCCTCAAAATTATAGACTTAATAGACATATGGTACATTTTTGAAATTGTCATAGAATATTACTAAATGATTTGTCAGGGTATAACAAGGAACACCTATTTTCCAGCCCGAAATGTTTATTTCTTTGTTGGCTATAGCTTTAGTGCTAAGTCATGCCATATTGTTTAGTTTTTTTCTTGAGGCAGTACTCCATTCTCAAGTAGCGATTCATCTATTAACTAAGGTATATTCTATGTTTCATAATAATGAGATCTAAAACCCAAATGGCGCCAATAAAATAGAATCTGATTTATCTCTCTCTCAGCAGTCTAGATGTGGTCCAAAGTCAAGGGTAGAGAAGTACCTTTAGTCCAAAAAGTTAAATGGATTTAGGTTCCTTTCTTGGTAAGTTCTATCATGCTTTCTCGTTTTCTAAGCTTCAGCTATCATCTACATTTTCAACCTTCTCAGATCAACACATCACTGAAAGCTAAAAACACATCACATGAATGCTAAAAAGATGAAAGGAAAATTTTAAGTATAAAATAAAAATTTTAAAAATCACAATCATTTCTACTCATACCCCATTGTTCAAAACAGTCATGCGGGCACACCTCCACGGAGGAAATAATAAAGAATCTAGAGAAGGCCATTCAGCAAGCTAATTATTAAAGATACTATTGCATAGAGAAAGACGAAATGGATATTGGAGGGCAAGTAGCCATCTGCTAAACTTTATTTCTAAATAAATTGGTGAGGGGGGATGAAAGGAAACGATGGACATGTATGATGTTTTGTTCTCATTTGAGAACAAAAAACAACTAGTCTGTTGTCAAGCCTCTTTATTTATTTACTTATTTATTGAAGATTTTATTTATTCATTTCAGAGAAAAGGGAGAGCATGAGCAGGTGGGGCAGAGAGAGAGTCCCAAGTGGACTCCCTGCTGAGCAGAGAGCCCCACAGGGGGCTCAATCTCAGGACCCTGGGATCACGACCTGAGCTGAAACCAAGAGTCAGATGTTCAACTGACTAAGCTACCCGGGCACCCCCGTCAGTCCCATTTTATATGGTGATGTGACAAAAGCAAACGGTCAACTGATTATAATATGACTATAATTTGGTAAAATGATCAAACGAAATAATTTTATTTACATAAAAGCTTGTGGAAAAATACATGTCAATAGTATTTGGAAGGAAGATGCATATTGAGTCAGGGGGAAGATGGGAAGGCATGATTAGCTTGGCATTTATACATGTTTTAGTATATTGCTTCATATGTTACAATAACTCTTTGTAACTGTTCTCATTTGAGAACAAAAAACAATAACAGCAACAAAGCCCCAGCAAACCAAAAGGGTTTTGAAACGATCTTAACATAAAATACTTTGAATTTTAAAATTTAGTCATTAGATCTCAATATTCAAAGAATTGACCATGCTATCCATTCAACAAATACTTAATAAGCACTCACTTTGTGCAAGAGATTATTGAAGCCTGAGAATATAATCACAAATAACTTAGAAATTATCCTTGACCTTATGAAACTTATACTTTAATGGAATGCACAGAGAAATAAACAAGAATTTAAATGTAGTGTTATCCATTCTCTGATAAGTGAAGTACTGTACAATATGCTATGTGAGCTCTTGGAAGACTCACTTAACTGAGAATTGAGTGATAGGAGATATATCCTACAGAAGTAGCACTATGGTGTAAGAACTAAAAGATCTCTAAGAATCATCTGAGGGAAGAAGAGAAGAAGAGTATTATTTAGAAAATAATCAGGATTTATTAAAACCAGAGTGAGTGACACTTGGCTAAGGAAGATACTACAGTGAGAAATATGTCTCAGTCTATGTCAGAATAGTCTAATAACTCTTGTTTTTTACGTTTTTTTTTAATTAAATAAATTTTATTTCATTACAAAGGTAGCTTTAAATGCTCAAAGAACAGTTCTGGGAATATAGCTTTCCAAATGTAAACCCATGTTTTGTTCTCCCTTAAATTGTCTTTGGGTAACAGCGACAATTTATTTTATAGAAAATAAACCAAAGAAGAGGCAAGGGGTTTTGAATTTATGGGGATCTTCAGAAGAGATGAAAGACAAATGTGAGAATAGGACAAGCCACAGAAAAGAAATTATGCCACTTGAGCATGGGGTCACTTGAAAATGAATTTTATGGATTTGAGAGGGCCAAGAGTATAAATTAAAGTGGTGACCTCAGAAAGTGGCTTCTCCTCCTTGCAAGCTGCTTGTAGTTCCTGGAAAGTTTAAACGATTTCTCTTATCCCACTGTAGTAATGTCTCCTGAAGCTAAAATATTTTTAGTTCCTTTACTTGAAGCTGAGGATGGCTTCTCCAAGAGGGTAGAGGATATAGAACTGGGGGTCCGGAGCTATGAGTTTTAGCAGAGGGATGAAAAATATATTCTTTTTTTTTTTTTAAGTTCTTAATTGCTTTCAGAAAATCAGAAAGTCCATTGTCTTTCATCTGCAAGTTTTCTTTTTACAGAGAGACCCCCTAAGGACTGACTATACATCCCAAAGAAAGACAAAAGAGATTCTATTCTATTTGAGGACACTCAGTAATTGGAAAAAAAAGAAATATTTCATAATTAGAACATAATTATGTGAGACACAATCAAAATAGTTATCTACTTAAAATAGAGCTTTTTTAAACCACACATGGTCTGTAGAAGTGATTCAATTAAAGCATAAAAAGTCTTTCCAAATTTTTGTTTTTAAAAGTAAGCATTTCAACATAAGAAATGCAAAAATACGTATCATTAATACTGAAGAAAAAATGAATGTAGATGCGTATTGATTTAACATGATAAAGAGCACAAACTTTCTACATCCTTCAGATTTTATCTTTTCCCCTTTTTCTCATCCTCCCAGCCAGCCCTTTTAAGATAAAAATACTTTATTTGTCCCTTACTAAAACTGAAAAAAAAAAGAAAAGAAAAAGATAAAGAAGACAAAACACATCCTCCACATCTTTCCTTACTCAAAAACCATGCTATTTTCTTTATCTACATTTGTTTTCTTTTGCCCTTCTTATTTTGAAGTCATTTTATTTACACATATTGATTAGAATCCTTAATTAATCTTAGGATCCTTTTTCCTTAGTGAAAATTGCTGAGTAAGCAATTGTAGACTCAGTTACACTAGCATTCTATGGATTAGTTGTCTTTAAGACAATTAAATAATAAAGAGTTTTAAAAATTGATGTTAGAAATATCATCCAGAAGTAGAAAAAAAACTCACACATTTATAACATGCATACATATACATATACAAATCTACAAACACCTTTTATTTTAACATTTTACCTATGAGACAGGTAAGATAATTATGCAAGTGTCACTAGCATATAAAGGAACAGTTGCATTCAAATTGTGCCTCTGGCACATGGAATAAGTTGTTTACCCTGTCAAATGGCTTAAACCTTTTATTAATAAATTTTTGTGTTAAAGATTTTTTAAAAGTTCATTCTCCTGGTTTCCAAATAGTCTTTTCTTTTTTTTTTTCCCCTCTTTTTTTTTTTTTAATTTATTTATGTATTTATTTATTTATTTATTTTTAACTTTTTATTTTTGATAAACATATATTTTTATCCCCAGGGGTACAAAACAAACTGAGGGGGGAGGGGGTTTTTTTTCCCCTCTTTTGACAAGAGTATCTCTCTGAGGTTTGTATTTCAAAGAGATGGTCCTCGGTTCTTAGAGTTTTGCCTTGACTGTTGAAGTCAATAAATTATAGCAGTTTACCAGAGACTCCCTTGGAGGTGCATCATCCCTGGGATGGGCTCATACCACCAGCCTCTTCCTTTGAGGGTGGACATGAGACTTTGAGTTGGATGTGGAAGGACTCGGTGAGCCATTAAAGAACAATCTTTTTTCCAATGTCCCAGTTGATTGCAAAGAAGACACCGATTTCTGGACCACTGCTTTGATGATGGGTCCCCAGAAAGGTGAAAGGGAGGGCCTACATGTTTTAGGCTTCTGGCCTTAAAGCTGGTGCAATTGTTAGTTGTCCACCAACTTTGTGGACTTTATTTATAGTTTGTACTCATTGTGGCTTTGGCTTTTAAGATTCCATTAGCAAGAGATGTACTCTATTACTACGTTTCTTACTTAAGTAGAGATTTCTTTATTGTGGTGGATGCCTTGATAACTTTTAATAGTCTGACTTGTACTTTCTTTGATTTTTATTTTGACAGTCAAAACAGTCTGAATTTCTCATCTTAGTGTGTTTCCCCAATTGCTTCAATATTTAATACTGGGGAATTACCTTGAGACTTTGTAAACCCCGACATATGCCATTTGTTGCAGACTCCTAGTATAAGTACCCCAGAACCTTTCTGTGAACACTTTGTATACATGTGTATATGTATGTGTGTCTGTATATTTTATATGAATATATATACACACATATTTAATTAAGTCTTTTCATAAGCTGCATGAAAGAGAACAGAGCTCAGATCTAAGGGATGTATGCATGGCCTAGCCTATGAGTCTTTGTCCCATAGGATGTTAGCAGTCAGCTTAGGATCCCATTTGTTTTCACCAAAAATTGTTAAAAATTGATTTAAAAAATAATTAAGTGATATAAACAAACCTTATTTAACACTTCACAAAGCGAAGAGTCTCTTCAGGGAAATGCAAAATGGGACAGACGGCAGGAAATTTTTATAAGATAAAGAATAAATGGAAAACAAAAAACAAACTGATTGGCTGGAGCTACATAGTTAACCTTGCTTGGGATCAGAAGGCAGAGAGCTGGTTTGGCATCTGGAGACTGGCTGACCGTGTTTGTGGTCAAGTGGAACATTTACAAGGACTAAAAAGTTATTTAAGTTTTGATTTGCTGACATTGCACCCTGGGCAAGAACATCTCCATCTTGGGCCTAGAAATCCATTTTAATACCAGCCTGGAAATTTGATATTTTTTTTAAATCAAAAGTGAAATGCCTAGAAAAATACTACAATCTTATATTTAGAGTTCCTTAGTAGCCCACTTGAATAATATCTTTCCATTGAAAGAGTAACTGGATTTTATTTCCTTTGATGCTGGAAGATGATTTCAAAGGGCTTTGTTTATATTTAAAATATTTTTCTCTTTTATTTGCATTTCAAATGCATGCAAAAGTCTTATCTTCAGTGTAATACAGGCCATAAAATGGCAAACAACCTTAATAGAGTAATATGATGTAGTAGTTTTTAAAGACATTACCACAGCAGTGTTGGCTATGTTGCAAAAGAGGTCAAATATTCTTGGACTTCTAGAAGTACTGTCTGTGGGATGTTTTCATTTACTTCCTGAAGCATTGATAGCTATCTGATTGGCATCACTCTTGCTCTTGGACTTTTTTTTAATATCTCTCTAAAACATTTTCAAAGCAACCATGAGACCAAACCAGCTACAAAATAACATTGCTATACAAAGCCAATGTAGATTATATTAATTCTTTTTATAGCCCCATGTGAAGGACAAAATAACACTGCTATATGATACTGATGTGGATTATATTCTTTTTATAGCCCCATGTGATGGACTAAGATAGTGGAGCATAATAAATTCAGTTCCTAATAGTGTGTCACACAATAGGTAAAATAACATATCTTTGTAACAAATGTAATTGTTTCAATCCTACATCACTAAAAATATTAGTTTGTACATATACTCCCCTTTTCTTTTTAACATATTACTTTTTCTAAAAAGGATTTCTTTATTTAAGAGACAGAGTGAAAGAGCATCCACACATGGGTGGGGAAGGACAGAAGGAGAGGGAGAGAGAATCTTTTTTTTTTTTTTTTTTTAAATCTTTAATTTTTTATTTTTTATAAACATATATTTTTATCCCCAGGGGTACAGGTCTGTGAATCACCAGGTTTACACACTTCACAGCACTCACCAAAGCACATACCCTCCCCAATGTCCATAATCCCACCCCCTTCTCCCAAACCCCCTCCCCCCGGCAACCCTCAGTTTGTTTTGTGAGATTAAGAGTCACTTATGGTTTGTCTCCCTCCCAATCCCATCTTGTTTCATTTATTCTTCTTCTACCCACTTAAGCCTCCATGTTGCATCACCACTTCCTCATATCAGGGAGATCATATGATAGTTGTCTTTCTCTGCTTGACTTATTTCGCTAAGCATGATACGCTCTAGTTCCATCCATGTTGTCGCAAATGGCAAGATTTCATTTCTTTTGATGGATGCATAGTATTCCATTGTGTATATATACCACATCTTCTTGATCCATTCATCTGTTGATGGACATCTAGGTTCTTTCCATAGTTTGGCTATTGTGGACATTGCTGCTATAAACATTCGGGTCCATGTGTCCCTTTGGATCACTACATTTGTATCTTTAGGGTAAATACCCAATAGTGCAATTGCTGGGTCATAGGGCAGTTCTATTTTCAACATTTTGAGGAACCTCCATGCTGTTTTCCAGAGTGGCTGCACCAGCTTGCATTCCCACCAACAGTGTAGGAGGGTTCCCCTTTGGGAGAGAGAATCTTAAGCAGAGAGCACTGAAGCCTGACACTGGGCTCCAGTTGACCAACCTGAGATCAATACCTGAGCCAAAACCAAGAGTTGGATGCTTAACCAACTGCACTCCCCAGCTGTCCCCCCTTTTTAAAGATCTACTTATATAATTTACTCTATCTTATTATTAGATCAGGGCAATTAAAATTCTTGATAGGTTTCTCAGATTCAAGTGAATAAAACCAATAATAGGCAACATTAGATATATGCTGAGATGTAAATAAATGAAAGTCAATCTTTTAAACCAAAAGGAAACAAATTTTAATTTATAGTTGGAGGGTATGCTTTACTGAACAGATCCGTTGGATCATTTCAGTTGTTCAGTTTTATTTAAATACAGAAAGAAAATAAAGAACTTCTTTTTCTTTGAACACTTTTTAAAAAAAATGTTTATTTACTTATTTGAGAGACAGAGAGAATAAGCTGGGGAGGGGGCAGGAGGAGAGGGAGAGAATGCTCAAGAAAACTCCCTGCTGAGTGCAGAGCCTTCCACAGGGCTCCAACGCTGGACCTTGAGATAATGACCTCATGAGCCAAAATCTAGAGTCAGACATTTAACCAAATGAGCCACCCAGGGGCCCCTAAACAGTTTTTACTTAAGAAGTCATTATAATAATTTATCTAAGTATGTATTTAATTCTAGTTAGTTAACATACGTGTAATAATAGTTTAAAGTGTGAAATATAGTGATTCAGCACGTCCGTACAATACCTGTCGCTCTTCACAAATGTACTCCTCAGTCCCCCTCGCCTATTTAACCCAACCCCCTGCCCACCCAGAGTCTGCTAACCATCGATTTGTTCTCTAAATTTAAGAGTCTGTTTCTTCTTTTGCCTCGCTCTCTCTCTCCTTTTTCCCTTTGCTCCTTTCTTGTGTTTCTTAAATTGCACATATGAATAAAATCATGGTGTTTGTTATTCTTGGACTGACGTTATTTTACTTGGTATTATACTCTCTAGCTCCAACCGTGTCATTGCAAATGGCAAGATTTCATTCCTTTTTTGACTAATATTCCATTGTGTATGTGTGTGTGTGTACAGAGCACATTTTCCTATACATTCATCAGTCAATGGACATTTGGGCTTTTTGCACAATTTGGATACTATGATAATGTTGCTATAATTACTGGTGTACATATATCCCATTAAATTCATGCTTTTGTAGTCTTTGGATAAATACCTATTAGTGCAGTTTCTGAGTCATAGGGTAATCTTATTTTTAACTTTTTGAGGAACTTTCATATTAATTTCCAGAGTGGCTGCACCACTTCCCATTTCTACCAACAGTATAAGAGTGTTTCGCTTTCTCCACATCCTCTCCATAATCTGTTGTTGTAGTTAATTTTAGTCATTCTGACAGGTGGGAGGTGGTATCTCACTGTGTTTTTCATTCATGTTTCCCTTATGATGAGTGATGCTGAACATTTTTCATGTGTTTGTTAGCCATCTGGATACCATTTTTGGAAAAAAAAAATGTCTATTAATGTGTCTTGCCCACTTCTTAACTGGATTATTTGTGGGTTTTTTTGGGTGTTGAGTTTATTAAGTTCTTTATACATTTTGGATATGACCCTTTATCAGATATGCTATGTGCACATGTTGCCCATTCCATAGATCGCTATTCCATTGGTTGCTTTTTAGTTTTACTGATTGTTTCCTTCACTATGAAGAAGCTTTTTATAAGTCCCAATAATTTATTTTGCTTTTGATTCCCTTGCCTCAGGAGACACATGTGCTAAGAAGTTGTTATGGTTACTGTCTATGTTCTTCTCTAACAATTTCATGTCTCACATTTAGGTCTTTAATCCATTTTGAACTTGTTTTTGTGTTTGATAGAAGAAAGTAGGCCAGTTCCATTCTTTTGCATGTTGCTGTCTAGTTTTCTCAACACTCTTTGTTAAAGAGACTGTCTTTTTTCCATTGGATTTTCTTTCATGGTCCCTTTTCTAGTTGCTTTAAATGTAAGGTAGCTTATTTATTTGATATTTTTCTTGCTTCTTGAGGCAAGCCTGTACTGCTCCATACGTCCTCCTTGGGACCACTTTTACTGCATCATACGGGTTTTGGACTGTTGTGTTTATATTTCCATTTGTCTCCATGTAATTTTTAAATTTTCTTTTTTGATTACCTGGTTATTTCATTCATTATTTAATAGCATGTTGTTTAACCTCCATTTTTTTGTGTTCTTTGCAGATTTTTTTTTTCTTGTGAGTGACTTCTAGTTTCATAGTATTGTGATCAGAAAAAGATGCACAGTATGATTTCAGTCCTTTTGTATTTAGCCTGTTTTGTGACCTAATATGTGCTCTGTTCTGGAGAATGTTTCATGTGCACTTGAAAAGAATATATATTCTGCAGTTTTAGAATGGAATGTTCTGAATATATATTAAGTCCATCCAGTCCAGTATATCATTCAAAGCCATTGCACCTTTATTGATTTTCTGTTTAGATGATCTGTCCATTGATATAAGTGGGGTGTTAAAGCCTCTGGCTATTACTGTGTTATTACCAATTAGTTCCTTTATGCTCTGTTACTAATTGTTTTATATATTTGGGTGCTTCCGTGTTGGGTGTATAAATATTTACAATTGCATCTTCTTGATGCATTGCTTCTTCTAGGACTCCTATAATGCAATGTTATTACATATGATGAAGTCATTGACTTCCTTAAGTCTATTCTCATGTTGTATAATTCTTCTTTCTCTCTTTCATCCATCTTCATTATTTTTCATTATTTTGTTTTTTTAGGTCAGCTGTCCATTCCTCTGCTTCTTGCATCCTGTAGTTCATTGCATCATGCATATTTCCAATCTCATTTTTTCATTCTTCATCTCTGAATGATTCTTTTTTAACTATCTTATATCTGTATTAAGGGTCTCGCTGATGTCCTCTATTATTTTTCTCAAGCCGAGTGAGTATTCCTATGATTGTTGCTTTAAATTCTTCATCTAACATGTTACTTATAACTTTTTAGCTTAGGTCTCTGGCTATGGCCTTATCTTGTTTCATTTGGAATAAATTCTCATGCCTTGGCATTTTGTCTAAGTCTCTGCCTTCTCTGTGTTGGGAAAGCCAGTCATGTCTCCCACTCCTGAAAGTGGGCTTTATGAAGAAGATGTGATGTAGTGCCCAGGGCCTGGTGTGTCAGTGAGTGCCCCTGGTGTGTGCTGTGTGCACTATGTTATCGTGTTTTGGCTTCTCTATTTTTTAGGCCCATTGTCTGTAGTCTTTCCTTGCCTGCTATGGGCAGTGCTTGGCTCCTGGCCTGAGTGTGGTCAGTTTTAACAATGCATGTTCTGGTCTGCTTATGAAATGAGACCTGACACCACTTCCACAAGAACTGAGGCCCTGCAAAACTCTGATTTGGAGATGTGGTATGGGCAAGGATTTGTGCTGGTCATCTGGGGGAGGGGCCTACCATCCTGGTTATTTGGCTGAGGCAAACTTGACTGAGAGAGACAGTCCCACCAGAGTGCAGGGGAGTGGGGCTTGGTATAAGCAAGTTAGATACTGGGCATCTTTCTGAACATTGCCTCTCAGGCAAGCACTCTGAGAAGGGGGGATAATCGTCTCCCTGTGTGCCCCAACATTTTCAGATTACTGTTTCCATGTCGTCTGCCCCCAGATTGTTTGTTTGCCTGCTCTCCAGGAGCATCACTGCCCTCCAAGCCTGCTGACTTGTATGTATGTATTGCCTAATTAGGTTTCACACCCAACTTGAGGCTTGAACTCATTACCCAGAGATCGAGAGTTGCATGCTCTTCCAACTGAGTTACCCAGTCACCCCAAGCCTGCTGACCTCTAAAACTGCAGACTCTAGTGACATGGAGTGACAGGGGCATATGGCTGGTCTTTTGAGGGAGGAGCCTGCCATACTGGAATTGAGGCAAAGTTGTGCGCACCAGAGCACAGGGTGTGGGACTTGGTGTTAGCAAGTTAGGCAGCCAGGGTCAGTGCTGCACTGCTTCCTGCAGGAGCTCTGTGTTTTGCGATTAAATAATTTCTGAATATATTATATTTTAAACATTATTCCTGACAAGCATTTTTGTGCATGCTAATAATGTGATTAGAATGTTCTTCCTCTTTTATCCACTTTGACCTTTTACATTTTTCAAGACCTATTCTTCAAGGCCTATTTAGATATCAGCTTTATGAAATCCTTTGTGTTTCTCCAGAGACGTAGAGTTGACATCGGACTATTTCTCCAATTAGACTGTAAACAACCTGATGACAGTAGCTGAGGTTTATTATATCTTTGTAGAAGCTAGGAACCCTGGTGCCTATCATAAGCAATGGCACATAAATATTAATTTTTCCTTTTAAATTAAAAAGTGTCTTCAATTTACATGTGAGAAAATACTATAGATCACTCTAAATTATTGTTCTATTTTTTTATGAGTTGTTTAAATATTTATGTACTGTGCCAGAGAGTGATAAGTGCTAGGGAGGAAAATTAATTTAAGTGAATGAATAATGAGAGAATTAAGAGAGACTGAGGTGCTATTTTATAGTTTGTCAAATTGACTGACAAAGTGATGTTTGAACAGAAACTGGAAGAAAGTGAAAAAAAGAGCCACTCAGCTATGTTAGGGGTAATAACCAATCCAAGGAGAGGGAACAGTAAGTACAAAGCCTAGATGCAAACACCTGATTAACATATCCAAGGAAGAGTCAGGGGGTCAGTATGGTGAAGCAGAACCTAGAGATGGGCGAAGGGTTGGAAAAGAGACCATGAGGTCAGAAAGAAAGCAGATGATTCAATTATGTGTTCCTATCAGCCATACTAGGACTTTGCTTTGTGCATGGTAAATGCAAGGTGCTTCTAAAAGTTTTGAGGAGTAACATGAATCGGAGATACATTCAAAGAAACAATATGACTAACTATGTGAAAAATAGAAAGTAAGGACAGAAACCTGGAGATTAATTAGGAGACAATTGAATAGTCTTGGCAAGAGATAATGTGGCTTGACTAGAGTAGAAGAAACACAGTAGTGATCAGTGGTGAGATTCTAGATATATTTTAAGGATAGTGACAATAGGAAGTAGAGTCTGTATCAGTTTTCTAGTATGCCATAACAAGTACCACAGAAACAAACTACATTTATTTTCTTATGTTTCTAGAGGCTAGAAGTCCAAAATCAAGGTGTTACTTCAGATGGCTGTCAGGGAAGTATCCATTCCAGACCCCTTTTTTTGTTGTATATGGACATCTTCTCCCTATGTTTATTCACATTATCTTCACATTATGGCCATGTGCCTGTCTCAGAATTTTTCCCTTTTTATTAGGATAACAGTCATGTTGAATTGAGGTCTACCCTAATGACCTCATTTTAACTTTGTTACTTCTCTAAAGATCCTATTTCCATATAAGAGCACATTCTGAGATAGTGAGATCAGGACCTTAACATACAAATTTCAGGGAAAGACAATTCAACTCACAATAGGGTCTGTGAGAAAAACACGATTTTAACTTAGGATTTTTATATATACAACCGGAGGAAAAAGCTAGTGGTTGCCTCAAGTGCTCTTCACCTTATCATTCACTCAATAGTCAACAAATACTAAACAAGTGGTTTGTTTTTTAAACATTGTTTCTGGTTGTTGCTGTTGTTTGTTTGTTTTAGATTCTGTTTATTTATTTGAAAGAGAGAGAGAGAGAGAGCGTGAATAGGGATGAAGGGGTTAAGGGAGGGAGCCAAGCAGGGAGCCTTATGTGGGACTCCATCCTAGGACCCTGGATTCATGACCTGAGCAGAGGCAGATGTTTAATGACTAAGACACTCAGGTGCCCCTGTAAACACTGTTCTAAGAACAATAGAGAAGGAACCCAAAGACTCATCCCATATGAATTCAACTTATTTTTTTTTTAATTTTAAAGATTTTATTTATTTATTTGACAGAGAAATCACAAGTAGGCAGAAAGGCAGGCAGAGAAGAGAGAGAGAAGTAGGCTCCCCAGTGAGCAGAGAGTCTGATGCAGGGCTGTATCCCAGGACTTTGAGATCAGGACCTGAGCCAAAGGCAGAGGCTTAACCCACTGAACTCCCCAAGTACCCCAAATTCAATATTTTAATGGAATATTTCCTGGATATATAATTTCCTTTAGTACTCCACATAAAGTATTTCCTAATTGTTTTTGAGAACTGAGGACTAAAATCAATATTTCCTCTCTGGGATAATGGCTAACAACTTGACTTGTGAGTTTGGGCAGGTCATTTCTCTCTTTGAGCTTCTGTTTTCTCCTATGTAAAATGGAGGAGATACATTCACCTCACAAGATGATGGTCAGGATTAAATAAAATATTATATACCAAAGTGATGTTCAAAATACGTAGATATAGAACACTTGATGATGGACATCATCATGACATCTGATCTTACTCCTGTTGGCCAACTAAAGGACATGAATAAATTGTCAAATTTATTTTTGAGGATAAATTATGTCTGAGGATAAATTATGAGTTTATGTCTGAGAATGAATTATGTCTGTGCTCTCTTGAATAAAAGATACAATGGAAGAAATCAGAAAAGATTTCTTCATGTTTGAGTTTGAGGCATTAATAATTAGGAAATAGAGCCAAATATCTTTTGTACCCTAAGAGTCTGGCACAGAGTTAAGATAAACTTTAATTATTATACTCAAAATTACTTGTAAATTATGAGAGGGGTTAGTGCCTCATTCATTTTCATATCTACCCTTTGCGCCTAGATCACACCTCCCAGAAATCAAAATACATAAAAATCTTGGGAAATTAAATATTTAAGGTAGTGATAGAACAATAAATATGAAGAACAGGGTCTAGCTGGATGCCACAATTATTCTCCCTGGCAAAGGATCCTCAGGCAATTAGAAGATGAAAGGAGAAGCTGTACTGGGGTCACCACAGGAGGCTTTGTGAGATGAATAGGGTTCTGAGATATTCTCTTTTTCACGCAGCAAATGCTGAGTGATGACACAACACCCCACTAGGGTTGTAAAGGTAAGAAATATGTACTTTGAATACTTAATTAGCTCATATTTTGGTCTTCGAGAAAAATATATAGTAATGATAAATAGCCCTTACTGATCCCTAAATATGCACCAGGTGTTGTTCTAAGTCATTTACATGGGCTAATTTATTTAACTCTGAGAATTGGAGGCAAATACTAAGAGATCAGGAAATGTGCCAGGGTCACATAGCTAGTGAGTGGTGGAGCTGAGGTATGACTCTAGGGAGTTGGCTCCAAAACCTGCACTTTTAACAAAAAGCCAGGCCTTTTTGTGAAAGCAGTTATAATCTAGTGCAGTCAATAAAATGATAGACTCATAAATGTACATATTAATTTTAAAAACATAATTGAGAAGTCCATCTGTGAAGTGATAAAGGAAGATTTCGCTTAGGTAGGTGCTACAAGGTGAGATTTTGAAGCTAAACAGGAATTTTACAGGTGAGAGGAGTGGTATAGTGTCTTCTGGTTAAGGAACCTGAATTTAACACAGGCTTTAAATCTGCTTCCTGCCTGAAGTTTATGAAAATAAGTAAGAAATAAGAAAATAAAAAATAAAGAAGTTTTTTGTTCTATGTTAATTTTGGGCACAGGGAGTGGAATAAACCTAGAGGGACTAAGACAACAGCTGAGAAGACAGCAGAAACCAATTGACAGAAGTGGGGAAACTCTAATGAATAAGTGAGAACTATTTTAGGAGATATAAAAAAATATTTTGGTGGGGAAATCTGAAAAACACGTGATTTCTTTCACATAAGCATCCTGATGTTCAGGATTTGAGGCACCAGTATGGTAGACTGCTGATGGCTGCACAGATGTTGTAGCCCTGGTGGGACTACTCTTCTAATTTGGGTAGGCTTTGTGACCTACCTGGATCCAAAAGGTGGCAGTATGGCATTGCTTGAGACCCAAGCCTGGGCATAAAAGATAGGCAGTTTTCACTTGTGCCCTCTTAAAGATCTGCTGGCAAGTGAGTAAGTCAGTGCGAGAAAATGAAAGACCACACAGAGAGCTGTTCCAGTTGAGACAAGCACAAAGAAGGCCAATAACACAGGAATCAGAAATGAACCATCCCAACAGAGCTCAACCTTAACTATTGAGCTCAGAATAATGAGCAAATAAATGCTTGCCATTTTAAGTAACTAAGTTTTGGGTTGTTTTGTGACATAATAAGAAGCTGAGTTATTCAACCAGGTTTCACTGTAAGTTGCAGTAAAGGAAAATGTAACAATAAAATAAAGATGGAAAGTTTATGTAATAAATAGCTTGATGCACACATTTCACCCACCATAGATAGCTGGACGGAGGTCTGGGGTTTTATTCTTTACAGGGGGTCAAACAGTATATCTTTGGATCAGGGGACACAAGGCACAAAGACACAGGGACTATACTAAAACATGATTATTAATTGAAAGGTGATATAGTGAATTTAAGAATTTGAAGAATTTTTATGCGTTTGTCTCTCAACCGGCAGCCAGACTTTGGCTCTTTAGCAAGAATACCAGAATATTCACTGGAGAAGGCGGCCAACTCAGGAAAAGGTCCTAAAAGTATCTCCATTGTTATATGTAGGTGTAATCACTATTGAACAAATAATAATCCCTGTACCACTACTACCCCATAATACAATCATCATTCCTCATTTCTATGAGACGAGCATACTTTTCCATCCCTCAGATGCTGACTTTGCCAAGTGATTTCATTATTGCCTGCCAGTGAGAGATTTTAGCTGTCTGTAGCAGTAACTGACAAATACAACATGTTCTGTGAGGATGGGGCCCAGGCCACATCATTCTAGAATAACATTTATTTATTTATTTTTTTATTTTTTATTTTTTTAAAGATTTTATTTATTTATTTGACAGACAGAGATCACAAGTAGGCAGAGAGGCAGGCAGAGAGAGAGAGAGGAGGAAGCAGGCTCCCCACTGAGCAGAGAGCCTGATGTGGGGCTCGATCCCAGGACCCTGGGATCATGACCTCAGCCGAAGGCAGAGGCTTTAACCCACTGAGCCACCCAGGCGCACCTAGAATAACATTTTTTTTTTTTAAGTAGCAGTATAAACCCTGGGTGTAAGTTGTTTTGAAGAAAGTCACAGAGACTAAGGACAGTCTTAAGAATTGCTGCATCTCCAAATTTCTTGATGTCATAAGATATGTCATTTCATGGAAAAATTTGGATATTAAAAATGCTAAATCAGAAAAGTGAAATATCTTTCTGAATAATAAAAAGTCTTAGGAATACTTTAACTAGCTTTTTAAATTTTCCTATTAATTTATACACACAAGTAAATAAATGATTAAAATATTAAAGATTAAGATAGATTAAGGACTAAATTAAAGATTTAATTAAATTAAATTAAAATACATTAAAGATTAAATAAAATAGATTAAAGATTAAAATAAGATTAAAATATATCAAAATATGTATATAATGCCTTTCTTAAGTATAAAATGAAATGTTTAATTAATGGGAAAGTAATAGATCATAGTTTAACTGTAACCTCTTTTTGTCTCAGTATTATATAAACTAATAAAATTTCTTATAATTAATAATCTCTTAAATTTAACAAATTTAAGTGAATGTCAGATGATGATAAGTGCTATAAAGAAAAATATAATTAGGATAGGCACTTAAGAAAGCAAAGGATAAAAAATATTCTTGTAAATAGAGTGATATGAAAATACTTCTCCAATACTATGGTTCACTCCAATAGCAGTGAATTGAGGGGTGTAAAAGAAAATTATTTCAGGTAGATGGATCAACAGTTTTTGAGACAGGATTGGGAAGGGCCTGCTGATATAAAGTAATGAAGCTTTGAAGAAAATAATTACAGGGAAATGTTATAAGAGAAGAGGTCAGAAAATTAGTGAATAGAGTTATTTAAGTAATTTGTGGGCTGTTGTTAATCTCCTAGTATAATTAAAATGGCAAATCCATGGAGAGCTTGAGTGGAAGAGTGGCCTAATGGTACTCACACTTTTTTTTTCTTTTAAAATTATGCTATGTTAGTCACCATACACTACATCATTAGTTTTTTTTTTTTCAATATAATTTTTTATTTTTTATAAACATATATTTTTATCCCCAGGGGTACAGGTCTGTGAATCGCCAGGTTTACACACTTCACAGCACTCACCAAAGCACACACCCTCCCCAATGTCCATAATCCCACCCCCTTCTCCCAAACCCCCTCCCCCCAGCAACCCTCAGTTTGTTTTTTGAGATTAAGAGTCACATCATTAGTTTTTGCTGTAGTGTCTCATGATTCATTATTTACATATAACACCCAGTGCTCTATGAAATATGTTCCCTCATTTTTTAAAATTCAATTTAATTTTTTCAGTGTTCCAAAATTCATTGTTTATGCACCACACCCAGTGCTCCATGCATATTGTGTCCTCCTTAATACCCACCACCAGGCTCACCCAATCCCCCACCCCCATCCCCTCCAAAACCCTCAGTTTTCTTCTTAGAGTCCACAGTCTCTCGTGGTTTGTCCCCCCTCCAATTTCCCCCAACTCACTTCTCTCAATCTCCCAATGTCCTCAGTGTTATTCTTTATGCTCCATAAGTAAATGAAACCATATGATAATTGAATCTCTTTGCTTGACTATTTCACTCAGCATAATCTCTTCCAGTCCCGTCCATGTTCATATAAAAGTTGGGTGTTCATCCTTTCTGATGGAGGCATAACACTCCATTGTATATATGAACCATGTCTTCTTTATCCATCCGTCTGTTGAAGGACATCTTTGTTCTTTCCGCAGTTTGGTGACTGTGGCCATTGTGGCTATGAACAATGGGGTACAGATGACCCTTCTTTTCATTACATCTGTATCTTTGGGGTAAATACCCAGTAGTGCAATTGCAGGGTCTTAAGGAAGCTCTATTTTTAATTTCTTAAGGAATCTCCACACTGTTTTCCAAAGTGGCTTCACCAACTTGCATTCCCACTAACAGGGTAAGAGGGTTCCCCTTTCTCCACATCCTCTCCCAACACTTGTTGTTTACTGTCTTGTTGATTTTGACCATTCTAACTGGTGTAAGGTGGTATCTTAATGTGGTTTTGATGGGGACATCACGTTACCTGATCTCAAGCTTTACTACAAAGCTATGATCACCAAGACAGCATGGTACTGGCACAAAAACAGACAATAGACCAGTGAAACAGAGTAGAGAGCCCAGATATGGACCCTCAATTCTATGGCTAAATAATCTTTGACAAAGCAGGAAACAATATCCAGTGGAAAAAAGACAGTCTCTTCAATAAATGGTGCTGGGAAAATTGGGCAGCTATGTATAGAAGAATGAAACTAGACCATTCTCTTACACCATATACAAAGATAAACTTGAAATGGATAAAAGACCCCAAGGTGAGGCAGGAATCTATCAAAATCCTAGAGGAGAACATAAGCAGTAACCTCTTCAACATCGGCCACAGCAGCTTCTTTCAAGACATGTCTCCAAATACAGAGGAAACAAAAGTGAAAATGAACTTTTGGGACTTCATCAAGATCAAAAGCTTCACTCAGCAAAGGAAACAGTCAACAAAACAAAGAGGCAACTCATGGAATGGGAGAAAATATTCGCAAATGACACTGCAGACAAAGGACTGATATCCAAGATCTATAAAGAACTCCTCAAATTCAACACACACAAAATAATCACATAAAAAATGGGCAGAAGACATGAGCAGACACTTCTCCAAAGAAGACATATGAATGGCTAACAGACACATGAAAAAATGTTCATCATCATTAACCATCAGGGAAATTCAAATGTGTATCCTCCTTAATACCCACCACCAGGCTCACTCATCTTCAACCCACCCCCTCTAAAACCCTCAGTTTGTCTCTCAGAGTCCACAGTCTCTCATGGTTCATCTTCCCCTCCAATTTCCCCCCGCTCCACTTTTCCTTCCTTCTCCTAATGTCCTCCATGTTATTCCTTATGCTCCACAAGTAAGTGAAACCATATGATAATTGACTTTCTCTGCTTGACCTATTTCATTCAGCCTCATCTCCTCCAGTCCCATCCACATTGATGCAAAGGTTGGATATTCATCCTTTCTGATTGCTGAGTAATATTCCATTGTACATATGGACTCACATTTTAAAGGTATCCCTCTGGCTATTCTGTCAAGGATAGGCTCTAGAAGAGCAGGGTCATAAAGACAAACTGAGAGGCAACCATGGTATTCCAAGCAAGAGATCAAGATGGCTGGGATAAGATAAATAACAGGTTGGAAAGTGAATATATTTCAAAATTGAAGTGAAGACTTCACTGAAAATTATAGATAGGATATGTTAGAAAGGAAATAAATAAGTAAAACTCCAAAATTTTGGCAAAACAACTGGATGAAGGTAGGTTGTCATTTATTTGAAATTGAGAAGACTTCATGAAGGACATATTTGGAGGTGGGAAATCAAGTGTTCAGTTTCTCACTTTCTTAATTATGAGCAGTTTTCTGGATGCAATGAGTTTCCTGAAATTTATCATATCATTTTCTATATTTGTGGCCTGGAAACTTAAGATTTAAATCTTTTAACAAGTTACACAAAGTTGGTTTGTGAGAATCTTACTGTCATGAACAGACATGGACTATAGAAACACATAGGCACACATAAATATACATACACCCACAGATATTGAGGTCAAAATTAAATATAATGTTCTAAATTTAGATGAACATACAATTATCAAGTTATTAGCTTAGGTGAGAGTGCTTTATTCAGGCACTGGGAGACCACTATTTCACAGAAACTCTCCATTTTCTGGATGCTAAATGTAGCAGATGGTCTTATAACTTGGCTGCACAGGGAGATAATGTGTTCGGATGATGGGCTGGCATAGTGTAGTGAGAGCAGAATGCAAAACAAAGGGAAATTCCTGGCCTGCTTATTCATGACCAAGTTCTCTGGAGAAAATAAGTGCACAGAATTATAGGTTTCCATCTTTGCCTATGGCACATTTCTCCATCCAGTTGCTCAATCTGGTCAAAACCAGCCAAATATCTAAACATAAAT
The DNA here is from genome assembly GCF_022355385.1 of Mustela nigripes. Classification (NCBI taxonomy): domain Eukaryota; kingdom Metazoa; phylum Chordata; class Mammalia; order Carnivora; family Mustelidae; genus Mustela; species Mustela nigripes. Next base: position 253,933,600 of record NC_081557.1, on the reverse strand, counting down.
GAATCACCTAATGTCTCTTTTTCATGACAGAAAACTGTTTACTGAGACTTGCATTGGGATTCCACCTTAAAGACAAAATGGTTGATTCATGGTTGCTGACAACTCTTAGAACAACTAAACTTCCATGGGACGTAATTTTCTCTGAATTACTCTAAATAAATAAATAAATAAAGTTAGTTCAGTTAAGACCCAATTCAAAAATTATCAGAACATTCCAGTTGTTATATGATTTTATCCATATTCATCCTTTCTTTTTAAGTTCAGTAAGCACATTTTTATATAAATTTCAAGACAGGATTGTAGTATCTATAAGTGTGCATATAAGCATATTTGTTTTTATTTATTTAATTGAGAGAGGCAAGGGGGAAAGAAAGAGCAAGGGAAAGGGTAGATGGAGAAAGAGAGAATCTCAAGAAGACTCCCTGCTGAGTGGGGAGCCTGACCCAGTGCTTGATCTCAAGACCCTGAGTTCAGGACCTGAACCAAAACCAAGAGTCAGATGCTTAGCTGACTGAGCCACCCAGATGCCCCTGTAAGCTTATTTGAAAATAAAGGTTATGGTATTCTCCTTGCTTTGAGATAAAGAGATGCCTTCTTTCCTTACCAAAATCTTTGGGCTTACCTTTAAAGACTATTAATAGGACAACCTTTAACTTGATAGAACCATTGTCAGACACAGTATCTGTGACAAAAAAAGACTTAAATTTGTAAAACTGACTTAAGGCATCAAAAAAGTTTTTTAAGTACTGTAAGGTTTAGAAAATATATCTTAAAAATGTGAAGCTGAGCTTACTGAAAATAATATAATATAGTTCTTGAATAACTAAATTTATTTTTTTGTTTTTAAAATTAATGATATATTTAGATACAATATTATTTAACAATATTTAAATATATATTGAGGAGTTAATTTTAGAAAATATGTTTTGAACCTCCAGGCATGAGTCTAAGACATTTGCTGAAACATCAGCATTATATCAGGTGGCTCAGTTGGTTAAGTGGTTGCCTTCTGCTCAGTTTGTGATCCCAGGGTCCTGGGATCGAGTCCCACATCCAGCTTCTTGCTCAGGAAGGAGCCTGCTTCTCCCTCTGCCTCTGCCTGCTACTCTGTCTGCCTGTCCTCATTCTCTCTGACAAATAAATAAATAACATCTTAAAAAAAAAAAAGAACATATCAGAATAATTAAAGTAAATCAAATGTAATAAAAATCAGTAGTTAATTTAAAATCATCATATGTCTACACTAGAGTTTATAACCTATATTGTCACTTGAGCACAGAAAATAATACACTCGGACTCGGTAATAAGTATATGTGCAGGACTGCCTCCAGAGGAGAATAACGACTACACGGGTTTAGACATGTTTTTTATTGGGAAAATTATCTGGAGGTTTCACTGACAAATTCAAAACAGGGAAGTAGAACAAAGGAGAGCTATTACTTTTAAACATTAACTACTAACTCATTTGTAGGATAATGTGCAGTTATTCAGGAAGTGCGTATAGAAAAACATTGGGTATAATTATCCCTGCCTCCCTAGAGTCTCCCAAGGGTCATGAGAGCTTTGTCTCAAATACTATCACTTACGAGGGATTGAGGCAAAGCTGATGTTGATGGAGTATTAGGCCTCCATCAGAAAGGATGAATACTCAATTTTTGAATCGATATGGATCGGACTGGAAGAGATTATGCTGAGTGAGATAAGTCTAGCAGAGAGAGTCAATTATCATATTGTTTCACTTATGTGTGGAGCAAAAGGAATAACATGGAAGACATTGGGAGATTGAGAGGAGAAGTGAACTGGGGGAAATCAGAGGGGGAGACAAACCATGAGAGACTGTGAAAAACAAACTGAGGGTTTTGGAAGGGGAGGAGGCTGGGAGCATGGGTGAACCTAGTGGTGGGTATTAAGGAGGGCACAATATGCATGGAGCACTGGGTGTGGTGCATAAATAATGAATTTTGGAACACTGAAAAAAATCAATTAAATTAGAAAATACATATATTGGCACAAAATATCAATAAGATGCTAAGACATTTTCATGCATAATAATTTTCAATGCTGTGATTTTAACACTGGTGTTTTCAATTGAGTGTGATTCTATATATATAGGTCCATCTAAAAATTAAATGCAAATTTCCAAATTAAAGAAACACACTCAGGCTTGTTTTATTGTTAATAAAATAATACTCTCAGCCTTTTTAGTATCACTAGTCACAATAAAAAACTCTGACATTTCTCTATATACACTCTCTTCACTGTAAATAATATTTGTAAAAATTGACATGTGATACAGGATATTTCACCATTAGCACATTTTATATATATATGTACATATACACAGTAAACAAATTTTGTTGATATATGTAATTTCACTTTAATGAATGATACATATAATATACTATATGGGCATATATATTTATGTGTATATATATAATTACATATATATAAATTATCTAAATTAAATGAAATAATTATTGAAATTGAGATGAAATTGTTTCTCTAGTAGTTTAGCCAAGTGGTCTAACAAAATCATATTTACCACCATCACCTCGCACAAAATAAATAAGATAATTTATTAATTAAGCTTCACTGTTTGAGGTATGATGACCCTAGTACGTGGGGAAATTATTGGCAAGATATCACATATGTATTTCCTTTGTGGAAGACTTCAGCACTACACATCCTCCAGGCAACACCTAAGACATTAACACACTGTCTTTTACACACTTTTGATGGGAGTACAAATATAATCTTGCTATCAAATCAGTCTTATCTATTAATGAGAAGAGAGATCAATTCTCCATGCTTAAATAGGCATTATATTGTTCCTTAACTACTGCATGTTGGATGGTTACACTTTAACCCTCTCATAAAGATTCACCATACTGTCCATGGACAGTTTTCCTGAGATATATATTCATATTTTTTGGTATTTGGAATTTTGTTATCATTAACTCCAACTTTTGGAATTCCAATTTCATTTGAATTATTTAGCACAGCTTATGTATTTGTATAGCTTTAATTGAAGGAGAGGGTGTTTTCTAACCCAAAATCTTGAAAATAATGACATTTAAACATGTTTTTCAAAAAGGAGATTAAAACGGATGCATTTATATTAACTTAAGGATTAGAGGTAATTTATTTTATTTTTTAGTATTTTAAATTTTCTAATACTTAAAATATTTTTTAATTGTCTTATATGGATAGTAAGGGTTTTCTGAGAAATTTAAAATATCTATTTTGTTGGAAAGTGGTATCCATATTTTAAAGAACAAATGTTTACAAGAAATATATATTTGAATAAATCAATGGAATATGAATTTACCTGTTTCTTAAGAACTAAAACATATTTAACATATATGACCTCTTTCCTATTTTTCGTACTGGAAAGTGTAGGTTGCTAATCCCATTCAAAAGCGTGTCTTTGGGGGTTAACACTTCATCTTCATAAACAAGAAGAACATGTTAAGAAATCTTATGATATTTTATCACAAAATTAAATGTGACATTTAAGTGTAAGAATTTTAATACTTTATGAAAACAATTTCTGCTAAGAGCTCTCACATCTAAGGAATATAGTTAATATTTTGATATCCACCTATAATGAAATAGTACACATTCCTAAGGATTCACCTAATGCTATTTCTCTTAAGACACTGAAGGAACAATGTACAAAATTACATATTATAATTATTCAAGTCTAACTGAAATTACTGCCTATTTAATCATATAGCAGAACAGTTCTATAATGCTAATCATCACAATTTTAAACATTTAAAATTGTTTTCTTTAAGTTATTAGGTAACTGATCTTTTTTTTCTTTTAGCTGTAAGATTTTATTTATTTATTTGAGAGAGAGAGAGAGAGCATAAGAAGGGGGAGGGTCAGAGGGAGAAGCAGATTCCCTATCAAGCAGGGAGCCCACTGCAGGACTCCATCCCAGGACTCCAGGATCATGACCTGAGCTGAAGGCAGTTGTTTAACCAACTGAGCCACCCAGGTGCCCCAGTAACTGATTTTCTTATCCTGATTAGATTAAGCTTCAAAATCTATGGCATAGTAGAGTATTTGAGCTACACTGAGTAAGAGAACAATATTTATTTTTTAGCTTATAACTAACACATTGTAGATATGTCATATAAAGGAATTTGTAGAATATAAATTCTGAGATATTTGTTCAACAAAGTACCATATACATGCTTGTATGAGCATAATTATAATAAATTGGACAGATAAAATGGATGTATTTTACCTCTGCATATATATTTTGTATAACATAAACATTTAAAAGTATTTAGATAGGCCATCTTTAGTCATAGTCATCAATATCATATAAATGATTCATGTGTTTGCATTATATTTGAACCTGTTTTCCCTCAATTTTAGAAAGGCTTTTTTTTTTAAGATTTTATTTATTTATTTGACAGAGATCACAAGTAGGCAGAGAGGCAGGCAGAGAGAGAGAGGAGGAAGCAGGCTCCCACTGAGCAGAGAACCCAATGTGAGGCTAGATCCCAGGACCCTGAGATCATGACCAGAGCTGAAGGCAGAGGCTTTAACCCACTGAGCCACCCAGGCACCCCTAGAAAGGCTTTAAATTACCATTGGACATCAAGAAAAACCCTGCCCAGGAAATCAAAAGGAAGACAATTATGCTTACCTGTTATATGGTAGGAGTTAAGTAATTTCCTTTACTTTTATAATGTTCTTGATGATAGTTCACGATAACAGCATTAGATATTTACACTTGAGTCTATGGTTATAATAGCAACAATCAGTTGTCTTTATATGCCTCAAACTTGTTTATATGCTAATTGAAACTATCCAATGTTTCTGAAGGGGCTGAAGTCAACATTAAGATGAATATATACAGAGCCTTCAACTAAAGTGCTTTAGTTTCCCCAAATTTGGGGCTGACACAAATCTATGCCATATGCATTCTCAGATTCAATATACTATGGAAATACAATTACATATTTTAAATATTTCTCCATAAAAAAAAGAAATTAGAGCTATGTGGATGTAAAAAAAATCACTAATTTCTTTAATGTTTTATATAGTATTAATGCTCTATTTTCATTTAGCACTTTACATTAAGCACCAAGGAGGGCAGATAATTTAAGTAAGTTAGTCTCTGGAGAGCTTTAAAGTACTTCAGCTTGAGCATAACTTCTTAAATTTATTTTTTTTTATTTTTTTTTTAAAGATTTTGTTTATTTATTTGACCAACAGATCACAAGCAGTCAGAGAGGCAGGCAGAGAGAGAGAAGGGAGGAAGCAGGCTCCCTGCTGAGCAGAGAGCCCGATGTGGGGCTCGATCCCAGGACCCTGGGATCATGACCTGAGCTGAAGGCAGAGGCTTTAACCCACTGAGCCACCCAGGCGCCCCTAACTTCTTAAATTTAAACAAGTCTTTAAAAATTATTTTGGATCCTATAACAACCCCAATAGGGGATAAAATTATTTTTCTGTTTATCCAACTTAAAAAGGTTTAAGTTTATCCAACTTAAAAAAAAAAACCACAAACCTCTTTATTCCTACATTCTAGATATGTTTCATGTAAATAAAAAAGATTCAGGTTCTTATCTTTACAAAGATCTTTCAAACTATTTGCAATTTATGCAGTTACACACATGGTCATATTTTTATTTATCATCTTTGTTTTTATTTTTATTGTTGTTTTGCTCTTTTGGAGGATGGATGGCCCATTTTATACTGTTTTATTTTCTTTGCAATCAGTTTGAAAGTTATATACTCTAGTTATCATTATTTTAATAATTAGTCTGAGAAATATGATGTGTGCTTACTTTAGGTTTAGCATTATTATCTATACCTTCCTTGTGAACATGGAAATGACTTTCAACTTTGGTTTCAAAATATCATTCTCCAATAAAAGGAACCAGGCTTCCCAAATAACTTATTTATTCTAGGGCTGGAGCATGGAAAATACCAGATTAGTGTAGAATATTTTATAGTTTCAGGGAGTAGGAAGTGCTAAAAGAAAAAAAAGAGGAAGAAATAGAGGACCAGGAAGAGGAAGAGGGTGGAGATTGGAATGCCCAAAATACAGGAGTTAAATGCAAAGAGATCTCAGCTGCCAATGATAAAACTGGAACAAGATGAGCAAGGTGATACAATAACATTGTATTATAAACCAAAAATAAATATCCAGGATTCAAACTGATAGTAATAAGTAACTGAATAAATAAATCCAAGTGAACCAATACTTATCTTTATAGAAGAATTTCAATTAATACATATAAAAAGACTAAAAAGTTAAATAAATAAATAAATAGATAGATAAACGCAAAAAGACTAAAGGAAATTTTAAAAAATCATCATTAGTAACCAACAGTAATGCTGCTATTGAGATCCACCAATGAATATTAAAATTAGTGAACAAAACCTTCAAGAAGAACAAGATACTTCTAGAGCCTCAAAATATCCCTTCCTCTTCCACAAATAAATTAATTCTGGTTGTGGTTTTAACATATGTCAAAAAGTTATTTGAAACTCTTCCCTATGGTTGATGTAGCTTAATGCATCTTCTGTTTATTTTTGGCTGGATTTATTTACTGTAATGAATAGATCATGGAAAGAAAAAAAGAATGGAGAAACCTGGTTAACACTATCTTAATCAAATGGTCAATAATAATATCACCAATATTAAACATATTGATAACATATCCTCGATATGATGTGGTAATGGGACATCACTTCTGTGCTATTCCTCCTAAATTACATAACTACAGTTACTATGCTCAGATAGATTTTTACTTACTTGATTGTTAAGTGTCAAGTTATGAATACAGAACAGAAAAGAATGAAAATCTGTGAACATTTGAAGGAGATGAAGAAGACATAACAATTTAATATTCTGGATTGGAGTCTAGAGCAAAAAAAGGATATTTGTGGTAAAACTGATGAAATATTAATATTTTTAAAAATTTTTATTGTATTGTAATCACATTAATATCATGCATATGGTACATCAAGCTTATATAAAATGCTAATCTTAGAGGAAGCTTGGTGAGGCATGCACACCCAAGGATATACTATCTTTGCTCTCTCCTTTAAGTCTAATTATTTCAACTTATGAAAGTTTAAAAAAAAAGTAGAATGGGTTACTAAAGCAAAATCTGGCTCTTTGAAAAGGACAAAACCTACTGTGGCATATTCAATGAATAAAATGAAAGGACACTATAAATCAAAGGAGAAATGCATAATTTCAAAGGTATGGGATAATTTGAAGACCATGCAATACTACTACATACAAATTTATTGTGATTTGTCTATCAATGAGATAATAGTAAATAAATTAAAAATAAACTGAAAAGATTGGATAACAAGACAGAAGCAAGTATTTCCAAATAGTTTTTCAGAGTTTTGATTTTATTCAATAAAAAATGTAGTGTTCTGTGTTTTGAGTTTTTTAGCTTTCTTATTCTTATGGTAATGTTAACATATATTACAAAATATGTTTTTAAATTTTATTTTGTGTATTTTTTTTAACTAATTCCTCTTGCTGTATTATTTTTTATCCCTCCTACCCATCCTTCTTTTTTCTGATACTTATTTGTCTTCCTTTTCTTTCTTTTCCATTTTATCGTCTTCCACCCCATCCTCTTCTTTTTTTTTTTCATTTATTTTTTTTTTAATTTTTTATTTTTTATAAACATATATTTTTATCCCCAGGGGTACAGGTCTGTGAATCACCAGGTTTACACACTTCACAGCACTCACCAAATCACATACCCTCCCCAATGTCCACAATCCCACCCCCTTCTCCCAAACCCCCTCCCCCCGGCAACCCTCAGTTTGTTTTGTGAGATTAAGAGTCACTTATGGTTTGTCTCCCTCCCAATCCCATCTTGTTTCATTTATTCTTCTTCTACCCCATCCTCTTCTTTCTTACTCTTATTTCTCATTTTCATCTCTTCATCTTCTTTTTCATATACTCTACTGCTTTACATCTGCTTCTTCCTCCTTTTCAAATTTCTATTTCTCCTTCTTTGTCGTCTGCTTTTTCTCTCTCCTTTTTAATTTTTTCTTCCATCTTCTCTTCCTCTTTTTCTTCCTACACTTCTTGTTTCTGTGTTTTGACTTTTGCCTCATTCTTATTGTGGTGGGCTAAAATTAGTTGAGAGAACTCTGTGTCACATTAGCACACATGGTAGCTGTTTAGATATTATTGTGCATCTCTAAATATTTTTATTTACCAGAGCAAATCAAAACCTGATTGCAAAGAGGAAAATTATCTGGTTGGAGAATTATTTAATGTTAAGTTTTAAGGGCAATTTTAATCTCTACTTTTTAATACAAAATTTCTATTCTTTCTATTATTTTACATTTATCAATGTATTGCTTCAATGAAGACCATTAAGAACCCAAAATGTCTTGTCATAAAAAGGCAAATGAAGGCTTAACACCAAATATTTTTCTTACTCTGGAGAATTAGTTATTTTTATGGACTGTTACTAATTAACTTTATATAAAAATAAACTATTTTTTATTAGGTACTAAATTCAAAATATTCCTCTTCTTCATGTTACCTAGGTTATTTATTAATCGAGACTTTTGAAAAAAGTGCATTTTATAGTTTCTTGTGCCTATTTAAGAAAATAGCTTAAAAATACAACTTTATTAGAAGACAAGTTGGTATTGGGAGGGAGACAAACCATAAAAGATTCTTTCTTAATCTCTCAAAACAAACTGAGGGTTGCTGAGGGGAAAGGGGGAGGGAAAGGGTGATTGGGTTATGGACATTGGGGAGGGTATGTGCTATTGCGAGTGCTGTGAAATGTGTAAACCTGGAGATTCATAGACCTGTTCCCCTGGGGCTAATAATACATTATGTGTTAATAAAAAATAAAAGAAATCCCAGGAAAGAGATCCCAAGGAATAAAAGAATGAATGAAATAGAAAAAAACAAAAACAAAAACAATATTGTTAGAAGAAATGACCAGCAGAGGTAATGAATTTCTCACACAAGACCGGAAGCAGGCTGATTTCCTGTAACTTTTAGTCGTGTAGAAAATACCAATTTTCCCACTTGACTACAATTATGCACAAAAGCAGTTTTAGTGTATATTCTATTAGAGAGAAATTCCTTCCTTTTTTCATGTGTTTGTGTGTGTATATGTGTATGCATGTTTATATCTTTAAGTGTATATTTTTATAAGATTGTATTTGTTTATTTGACACAGAGAGAGAGAGCAAGAGAGAGAATACAAGCAGGGGATGGGAGAGGGAGAAACAAGCTCCCTGCTGAGCTTGTTTCTTTTTTGCAGGGAGCCAATGCTGGGCTCTATTCCAGGACACTGGGATCATGACATAACCTAGAGGCAGACACTTAATGACAGAGCCACCCAGGCACCCCTAAGTGTAGTTTTGATTATTAAAAGACCAATAAGAAGATTATGGTAAGGATAGTTCATTAAGACTGAATTTATAGAAGCCCCACTTTAAAAAATACAACTGTTTGGGGTTTTTATAGCTCATAGACATTAATCATTCTTTAATAGGTACAGAAAAAATTTACATTGTAAGGTCATGAATTTTATTTAATTTTGGTATTTTTATTTATTGACTTACTGAAGACTATTTTAAAATGAATTAAGCATTTTAATACTTTGATTTCCTTTTAAATTCCACATTTTATTATTTAATACAGTAATTCAGAGTAGCAAATGACACTATTTTGTCAAATCAAAATAATGACTGTAGTAATACTAATATTCAGAACCATTTTCCTAGTACTCTTATTTCATCTATCATCATTCTAACCCAGAAAGCTAATTTTTGATCATTAACTACAAATTATATATGATAAAACTGAACCAAAGAGAAATTAATTGTCCAAGTTCTCAAATTTACAAAATGGAAAGGAAGCAATTTCAGTCAACCAGACTATTTTAAAATTTTGTGAATTTAAGAACATATTGAACTTAAAGCTATGTTAGGATTCTATAAAGCATAATTCTTGTAAAAATCAAAATAGGTTTAAGAGAAAAAAGAGAGGACACAAAATACTATAAAAAAAATAGAGGTTAAATGACTAAAGTTTCTGTTCCATAACACTAAAATGATAATAAACACTATGCCCACAAATTTGATAAACTAGATGAAATGGAACAGTTCCTTGAAAGACATAAACTGCCAAAACTCACAAAGAAGTATAAAAATCTGAATAGTCTGTATCTGTTAAAGAAATTGAATCAGTAGTTACCTTCCCAAACTGAAAGCAACAGGTCCGTGTGAGTTCAATGGGGAATCCTGACAAATATCTAAGGTAAATTTATACTAACACTCTACAATAATTTTCAAAAGAAAGAAATAGAATGAATACTTTCTAACTCATTCTATAAGGTCAGCATTACCCTAGTATCAAAATCAGACAAAGACATCATAAGAAAACAAAAACAAAAACAAAATTACAGACTGAAATCTCAATGAACATATATATACAAATACTCAACAAAGTATTAACAAATCAAATCCAACAGTGTATAAAAAATTATACATCATAGCCAAGTGGGATTTATCCCAGGTATTATAAAGTTTGTTCAGCATTTGAGAACCAGTCCATCATATCAACTGGCTAAAAAAGAAAAATCACATCAGTATGTCAAAACACATAGAAAAGAATTGACAAAATCTAATATTCATTCATGATAAAAATCTGTGAGTAAACTAGGTATTGATGAGAACTACTTCAAAATGGGAAAGAATATCCACAAAGAAAACTATCACTAACATCATACTTAATGGTTAGAACTCAAAGCTTTCTCACCCACTAAGATCAGGAATAAGACAAAGATGTTCGCTCTCATCACTGCTTCTCAACAATGTATTGTCTAATGCAGTAAGACAAGAAAGGGAAATAAAATTGTACAGATAAATAAGAAATAAAATTGTATTTGTTCACAGTTGACATGTTTGTCAATACAGAAAATCCAAACTAGTAGACAAAAAACACCCCCCCAAAAACCCCCAAAACCCCAAAAAAACAAAAAACAAAAAACACTAAGTAATGGAACTAACAAAGCAATTATAACAAGGTTGCAGGGTACAAAGTTAATTTATAAAAGCCAATCACCTTCATGCACTTTAAAATTTGAAATAGTACCATTTTCATTAGCATTCAAAAAATTAAAATGCTTAAGGATGACACTAACAAAAGTGGCATAGTATCTATACTACAAAAATCTGATGAAAGAAATCAAAGAAGTACTGAATAAATGGCTATTTTGTGATAATTTTCATGAATAGAAAGACTTGGTATTGTCAAGATGTCAGTTCTTCCCCAATTAATTTATAGATTCAGTGCAATCTTGATCAAAATCCCAGCAAATTATGTAATGAATATCAACAAGCTGATTCTAAAGTTCATATGAAGAGGCAAAAAAAAAAAAAAAAATTAGCCAACATGTTATTGAAAGAGAAGAAAAAGTAGCCAACAAGTTATTGAAAGAGAAGAACAAAGTTGGAAGAGTGACATTACCCAACTTCAAGACTTACTATAAAGCTGTAATAATCAAGAGAGAAGTACTAATGGAAAAAGTAGACAAACAGATCAATGTAAAATAATTTAAAGCCCAGAAATGGACCCATATAAACAAAGACAACCAATTTTTGACAAATAGAAAAGGCAACATAATGATGGAAATATAATATTTTTAAATAATAATAGTGGAAAAAGTGGACATCCACAGGCAAAAATTACTGAATTTAGATGCAGACCTTACATTCTTCACAAAAATTAACTCAAAATTATTCATAAAGCTGGGACACCTGGGTGGCCCAATCAGTTGAGTGTCTGACTCTTGATTTCAGCTCAAGTCATGATCTCAGTGTTGTAAGATCAAGCCCAGTGTCGGGCTCCACTCTCTGTCTGTTTAAAATTTTCTCTTTCCCTTGCCCTCTGCCCCTCACCCCTGTTCTCTTTCTCTCAAATAAATAGATCTTTAAAAAAATCATAGACCTAAATGTAAAACAGAATTATAAACCTCCTTGAAGATAACATAGGAGAAAATGTGTAATGACTATATGATGATGGTCTTTTAGATAACATACCTAAGGCACAAACCATAAAATAACTGATAAGATTGACTTAATTAAAATTAAAAACTTTTACTCTGCAGAACACTGTCAAGAGATCAAGACATGCCATAGACTGGGAGAACATATTTGCAGAGGACATATCTGATGAAGATCTGATATTCTAAATATATAAAGAAATTAGAATTCAATGATGAGAAAACAAACCAACTGACTAAAAAGTGGGTCAAATACCTGAACAGATCACATCACCAAATGAGATATACAGATGGCAAATAATCATATGAAAATATAGTGTGCATCATATATCATCAAGGATATGGAAACTAAAATAATGATATACCACTTTTTATTAAAACAGCCAAAGCTGAGAACAGTAACAGCACCAAATACTGATGTGAAACATCAGGAATTCATTGCTGTTGGGAATGTGAGGTAGTGCAGTCATTATGAACAACAGTTGGCAATTTCTTCATGAACTAAACCTAAATATACTTTCTATGTATAAAACCAAACCATCTCTTCCTCTGTCATCCAGCAATCACACTCCTTGGTACTTACCTAAAGATTTGAAAACTTATGTCCACCTGAAAATGTGCACATGAATGCATATAGCAGTGTTATTCATAATTAGTAAATCCTGGAAGCAAATAAGATGTCCTTCATTTGGTGAATGGATTAAATTCTGATACAGCAAAACAATAAATATTACTCAGCACTAAAAGAGAATGTATTATCAAGCCATAAAATGACACAAAGGAGGAGATTTATGCACTAAGTGAAATAAGCCAATCTGACAAATTTACTTATTATGTGATTCTATTACATAACATTCTGGAAAGGTAAAACTATGGAGACACTAAAAGGATCAGTGATCATCAGAAATTATGGGGATGAAGGAATGAATAGGTGGTGCACAAAGGATTTCTTAGGACAATGAAACTGCTCTGTATGATACTATAATGGTTGAAACATGTCACTATATATTTATCCAAATTAATAGTATGTGCAATGATAAGAACAAGTCCTAAGGTTAACTAAGGACTTTGGATGACAAAGGGGCAAACTTAGTATCATCAGTTATAACAAATGTCCCAGTCTGGTATAAGATATTATAGCAAAGAGTTTTGCATGTGTAGGGTAAGTGGTATATGGGAACTCTGTATTTTCTGTTCAGTTTTGTTTTTAATTTAAAATTTCTCTAAAAAAAATAAGGCTGCACTAATTAATTATAGATTTTCAGTTCAAATTTCATTATTTTTATTTTAATGGATCAAACTACTTAAAAAATACAAATACATATATTACAAAATATGTCCCAACATGACCTTCCAATAATTCTTTCATGATAAAATTTTAATTATCCAAAAAAAAAAACATTCAAGTCTTTAAGTGGCATTATATTAAATGTCATTTATGACATGCCATTTTATACATAAATGCAAGGTTTAAAAAGCGTTTAGAATAAATGAGTACTACCATTATTTGAAATTCATATAATAATTATGAATTAACTAAGGTTCAAAATTTGGGCTGCTAATTCATAAGTGAAACCTGCTAAAGGCTAAGAAACTAAAGAATGGCAAAGCGAGAACATTGAGCTTATTTGATTTAAGTACAGTAAAGTCTTCTTCCAAATCTGCATTTATTCATGCAGTTTCCCTTATACAAAGATAATAAAGAATATCAAATAAGGTGTTTTATATAATCAAATAATTAATTTTTTGTGTTCCTTTGCTTTGACATCATGAAGATATTGTTGCAGGTAATTAGATGATTTACTTGTAAAATTATCTAAAAAAATTCATAATAGGCTTTTCAAATCCATAACAGAGCTTGGCAGAATGTTCAGACTGTCATACCCAACAGTGAATCTAGTCACAGAAAGACAATCTTTTGTTCTTAATTCTTTTGTGATTCTGAATTGGTTGATGCTTTTATATATTTGACTGAGATATGATTTGTCCAAGGAAGCATCACCTCAGGGCCTGGATGGCTCAGCCAGTTAAGCATCTCAGGCCCAGGTCGCAGTCTTAGAATCCTGGGATGAAGTCCTGCATAGGGCTTTCTGTTCAGCAGGAGTCTACTTCTCCCTCTCCTTCTGCCTGCCACGCTGCCTAAATGTGATATCTCTAGCTCTGTGTCAAATAAATAAATAAAATCTTAAAAAAACAAAAACAAAAAAGAAGCATCATCTCTCTTACTTAGATCCTAGATATTTTTACAACGCATATTTAAATTATTTAATTAAAGAATATTATGTCTATCTATGATTGCCTGTGGTGATTACGACTATACATTTCTTCAATTTTTCTCAGTGTGTTTGGTACTTTAAATTGACTTTCTAAAATTAAATCATGGGAATACCTACATTTTATGACATATGCCAAAGGGCAAAATATTGTTGGGTGATTTTGGTTTTTTTTTTTAAGATTTTATTTATTTACTTGAGAGAGAGACAGTGAGAGAGAGCATGAACGAGGAGAAGGTCAGAGAGAGAAGCAGACTCCCCATGGAGCTGGGAGTCCGATGAGGGACTCGATCCCCGGACTCCAGGATCATGACCTGAGCCGAAGGCAGTCGTCCAACCAACTGAGCCACCCAGGCGTCCCATGATTTTTTTCTTTAAGATCTTATTTATTTATTTGACAGTTAGAGCTCACAAGTAGATAGAGAGACAGGCAGAGAGAGAGGAGGAAGCAGGTTCCCTGCTGAGCAGAAAGCCCGACACGGGGCTCGATCCCAGGACTCTGGGATCATGACCTGAGCCGAAGGCAGAGGCTTTAACCCACTGAGCCATCCAGGCGCCCCATGTTGGGTAATATTTAGATGTCAAATAATAATGATGTTGGCACTATGGCCTTTTCTGAAATTATGAACTGCTTTGTAGTGGAGAGCTAAAACTATTACCTCTGAACTTTGTCTCTTTAGTATGTTTCTAAGAAAATTCAGAATTTTTCCAGATCACATTCCTCTTATTCTTTAACTTTTTTTTGGCATACGTTAGTTAAAATTAACATTGTAATTAAATTATACAATTTAATTTAACAATTAAATTTAGGAATTGTAAAACAATGAAATTGCACTTTAATTTCATATGTTTATTAAATATACCACAAAAACTTGTCTTGGAATTCAGTGAAATTAATTTAATTAGTGAAATTAATTTAAAAGAGTGATCATAACCTAATGAAAAGCTACATTCACTGTAATACATATAGACACAGTAATATATATATATATTTTTTTTAAATTTTTAAATTATTTTTATTAACATATAATGTATTATTTGCCCCAGGGGTACAGGTCTGTGAATCATCAGGTTTATACATTTCAGAGCACCCACCATAGCCCATACCCTCCCCAATGTCCATAACCATCACCCTGTTCCTCTTCCTACCCCCCACCCCCCAACAATCCTCAGTTTGTTTTGTGAGATTAAGAGTCTCTTATGGTTTATCTCCCTCCCAATGTTTTCTTTTTTATTATTTGTGTGTGTGAATGTGCACACTTCATACAACTGAAAATGTTGTCATATCTTTATGCAGATGCTAATTTTTCTTTAACTCTGTTTTCTTCTGGTATTCAAGTTATCAGTGATAGCACTATAACTCATAGTTGGATGGCAAATGTTTAACTGAATGAGCCACCCAGGTGCCCCAGTTGGATGGTAAATTTTGACAAATAATTTGTATTCATCACATCTTTATCATTAACTTTCTCAGAAATGTAAATCAATAATTACTTTTCATTAAATATGTACTTTTTTCTATTTGGCTCAATACTGAGAAGGTTTATTGTTAAATTTACAATGAATTACTAACAATAAAATAGTTTAGATTATATGATGTGCATATTTTTATGCATAGAATAAGAATAATCAGACTTCCTTTTCTGCCCTCTACAGCAGTATTTAACACTGTCCATTTCTTGAAGGAATAGCAAGTTTATCAAACTCATAATTTTCCATATTTCCCACTGAGGACACCAACTGGTTACCACACAGCTTCCAGCATTCTACAGTCTGTGACATACTGTGGGGGCCAGGACTCAGCTGGTTAGTATTCCAAGTAGCCTGCAAGGGTGACTGCATTAAATACTTCCACCGCAATGTGAGAAGAGGAGTTGGTCCTAGCCATTTGCTTCAAACTTATTTTATTTGGTCAGGAGGTACAAGAGAAATATTGTATATTCTATCTATATTGTACTTAACAGTTCTGAGAAAAAAAAATGAGATGAGTCCGCTTTGGTGGTCTTTAGGATGCAAATGTGTTAAAATGAGGCCTCTTCTCCCTACATATGCACATAATACTAGACAGGGTTAGGGCAGAGACTGAGGGTATGAAGTACAAGCTTACTAAACCCATCTTAGATTATTTTGTTAAGCAACTAGTAATGACTGTTTTTCATTAAAAAATAATATATTCAGGTCAGATGTTATACCATGCAATATGACAAAACAAGTGTAAAGTAAAAATTTAATTGGCAAATGGAACAAATATTCACCCTAAACATTTTGAAATAAAATAAAGCAAATGTAGCTACAACAGGGGTTAATGACAAGTAAAAGAGAAGACCAGAAGAATACTAGGTAACGAATATACTGCGAAACACTTGCTGTGCATTCCAACTTAACAATTTTCATGAAAATGTTGGAAAATCTTTGAATTTCAGAGACATGAATAGATTTGTTTTTGAAAATACAGATTTTGTCTTCTAAGAAGGGAGTGATTCTGAATAAGACCAGAATATATGCTATTTAACAAATATCTATGGAAAATGATCTCTCTCCCTCTGTCTTGTGTGTGTATTTGCACATGTATGTGTATAAATATGTACATACACATATTAATTACACAGAGAGAGGAACAGAGGGACATAGGAAGGGAAGAAAAGAGGGAAACAGGCAGGGAGAGAGAGGATGAGGATATTGAAATTAAATGTGAAAGAACAGGTAGGCAACAGGATGAATTTTAACTGATGGAAATGGCCTTCTTATTTCAGGTTAACATCATGGGATACAAGGAATGATTCAATCAAAGGTAGCTTGGCCCATCTTGTTAGATGAACTGTAAATGTAGAGAAAACGTTGTCCTGTCACACTTGAGACAGAATGCTAGACATTCTGCTAGAATGCTAGGACATTGACTTCTAGGAGATAGGAAATCACTGATTCATTTTAAGTGAGGAAATGACATATTAGCTTTATGCTTTAGAAAGGTGAAGGAATTGGAAGCAACCCTTGAAGCATGGAAACCAGTTAGAAAGCTACCGTCTTGGTCTGGGTGAGAGGTGGTAACAGGCTGGGAGAGAACAATGTGTATTGTGCTGCTATGTCTGCCTAATCGTAACTGAGGAAGAACAATAGTGCATGGTCTCCACCAGTTCCCTAAAGAACAAGTTTCAGTTACAATCATACACAGTTTTTATTATTTTTTTTAATTTTATTTATTTATTTGACAGAGAGAGAGATCACAAGTAGGCAGAGAGTGGGGTGGGGGAGCAGGCTCTCTGAGCAGAGAGCCCGATATGGGGCTCGATCCCAGGACCCTGAGATCATGACCTGAACCGAAGGCAGAGGCTTAACCACTGAGCCACCCAGGCACCCCTATACACAGTTTTTATATTTATAAGATTATATATTCATAACACTTCAAGATAAATTTGTAAGATTTCAAGTTCACAACACTTTAAAACTCAGGTTTTAAAATTAATACTTGATTACACCAGGAAAAAAAATGTGTATTTTTTTTAATTTAACAAATAGTTTACAAAACTTATGTTTCAGAAACATAAATGAAATATATTTTTAAGTTGCATAACTTACAGAATTTATAGTAGAATGTAATATCTGATGGAAAATATAAGAATATGATGAAATTCCCTTATTTTCCTTCAGAACAGACATGATCTCCACTTGTCTGTTATTGATGCAGACACAGATAAAGGCAAATCATATTAGCAGGGTTAGCAATTTAGAATTTCTGAAACAGATGCAGAATGTACTGAGCAATTCTCCATGCGATGATTAAAAGTTCAGTGAAGTAACATGACTGTCATATCTAATGCAGGCAGCACTCAAGATAAACAGATTTATATGCACATTTGTAATATTTTCCTTCTTTTAAAGAAGGACTGGAACCACAGAATCTTCTTATTGAAGTAAATATAATCCAATAGAAGTTCAAATTTAGGTTTGAAAATTAGTGTTCTGATCCACATGCCAATTTGCATAGGCCTTTGGAAACTCTATGATGCTTAAATAAGCAAAATATAGTCAGAATGTTGAAAAATATCCAAATTAACTAGTCAAAATTTTGAAACTGCTAACTTTAATTTGGTTTTTCAGTATAATTTTATCTGATATGAAATGTTCTGAGAATCACACTTTGATAGGGACATAAAGTTTAGAATTGAGATCGATCCTGATGAAAATTCAGAATATGATCATGTAATGAATTTGAAAGACCTCATTTTACTTTGAGAAAGAAGGGATATTGGTGTTATTTTCAAATATATAAAGATCTGTAGTTTGGCTAAAATCTTCAGTATTTTCTCTATCAAAGCAAACTGTCAGATGGGAAGTTTTGGGGACACTTCAGTTCAAGATAAAGCAAAGAAAAATGTTCAAATTTTAATTGATCTCTTCGTATGAAGATACCATCATCAATAGAGTGCATTCCTGTTACTGAAAGAGTACAAGCACACAGTAATTAGAATTATAAAAAGAAGAACCATTTTTTTTTTTTTTTTCTATCATGTCTTTCACAAAAGTAGAATCCAGTGTGAGGACATGGGTTTGGAGATTTAATTACCACAGGATGCTCCTGTCATGGAAGATACAGGACATAATCTTCTATCAGGTGAATGGCTGAGTCCTAAGAAATATCCTGCCTATTAGGAATAATTATTTTACTTTGGGTTCCTAAAGCTTAATTTATGTTTGGGGACAGAACTGAGGACACTCCAAATTTCATGCAAATATATCCAAAACAAAGGTCATTAAAATGTTTCTGGTTACCAAAGATTACAATCAATCAAAAATTTATAAAAGGGAACTTCAGAATTTACCTTCAAATAGTGCGAACATTATTCAGAATGTAAGAATCAAAATTTTAGTGTCCTTTCCTTTAGGTTTGTTTTTTGTTTTTGTGTTTTTTCCCCCTCTTAAGCTATTGTTTTGAGGACAGCTGTTCATTTGTAAATGAGATGAGAGGTGAGGAGTTGAGAACTGGGGGTGGGGGAGTGGGATGGTACTGGGCCCAAATCCCTAAATTATATTTCATTTATGCTATTTCATTTCTACTATTTATACTGATTTCATATGCTATTTATACTGACCAAGACTTTTACCTTAACTGTATCCACTAACATTTTCTGAATTTTCCTTGCCTTTATTTTTTCTCTACTTAGGAAAATGAAACAAAAGTATACAAACACACATTTGCTTTATTTTGAAGTATTAAAATTAATAAAATAAATTTCTTTGACAGTGACATTCACTCTGCTTGATACAGACTATGTTCCTAACAAACAATTTTTGAATGTATGAATAATAAAGAGTTTTCATGATCTCATTCCACTTTTTGTAAAAAAAAAATGTTAGATTTATTTTACTTCCTATATAAAGATGTAAGAGACTTAATCAGACAAATAAGATTTAGTCAAAAATTATTAAGTTCAGAAATAATGCAAACTTTTTAAAGAAAAAAATTCTGTGTTGTAGGACAGTACAGAAATGACTGGAAAATCATCAAAAAATTCATATTATTTGATGCAGTTATTTAAATTAGTTGAATGCATTCAAGCAGAGTGAATGTCACTAGTCTTAGAAACTTAGAAATTTTATTTTACACAACACTAAATAGATCCACATAAAGTTCATATAAAATAAATAAATACATAAATAAATAAAATTGCATGCATATGTTGTATGTGTATGTATTTCTGTGAAAGAGAGAGAGAGAGAAAGAGTGTGTACACTTGTATATATAGTATTAGAGCAGCCAAACTATGAGTAATTACTCAGCTAAGTTGATTTAAGAATACAGCCTTTGTCAGAGAATTAGTGATCTGCTATTCTGGCTTTAGAATCTTATTTTATGATACACTGTTATCTCTGTAACTTCTGTGTAAAAAATAAAGGATACTTCACACACACACAAAAAACTTATTTAGCTATGTGAGGAAACTTTAAGCTCTATGAGGAAGATACGATCACATGATATTTTATTTTGTATTAAGCATATTTTTATTTACTTAAGGCAATTCATTTTGGTTTTCTTTTTTTCCCTTGCAATATTCTCAAGCTTTATTTTCATTTTATTTCTACTGAAACAAATAATCATGTTAAATTAATTTAGTGATTGTGCCTATAATTTAGAGTGCATTTTTGTGCATGTGTTCCTATGAGAGATTAATTCCTCTTTGTGTCTTTGTAATATGAGAGAATGGAATTAAAGTGCTAACTATCCTCTTTTCTTAACTTGGGAGATTAATATGATTGGATAAAAATATGTTTAACTAATACTCTGATTAATTCAATTAGTTTTTTTTCCCTACAAAATATTCAGAAAGACAATAGAAAATTATGTCATAAAGTAAGGGCCCAGAAATCTCTGGATAACAAAGTTGAGAAGCCTCTAACTATACAAACTCCTATATGAGAATTATACAACAGAGGTCCCTAAATCTGCTGCCTCAGTGTTTTAGAAAACAGTGTTTCTACACCCTCCCCTTGTGCTCACTCTTTTTCTCTCTCACACACACACACACACACATAAATAAATAAATAAATAAATAAATAAATAAATAAAATCTTTAAAAAACTAAATAAAAGGGATTAGAAGTTAAAATTCTCCAACATTCTGAAGTGAATTCTTCAATAAAATAATAAATAGATAAATTAATAACTGTCCGGAGAAGAAGGAAAAAAGGAATAAAATAATGGAAATATCACATAGAACAACACTGACGTGGAAAACATAATGATGTTATGAAGCTTGGAAAAATGGTTTTGAGCTTGAAACTTTGAAGACAATTATTTAGAATTTATAGTTTGGCCTTAAATAGTGATAGTGTCAAAATAAAACTTTAAAGCATTCTTTCAGCTGGTGAATATGATAAAAAATATCAATTCAGAGATAAATTTATGACTATGCAGCATTTCTGTTATATCTTTCTATTTAAAGTTTCCTTGGATGCAGTGTTATTTTGAAAACTTTGAACTGAAGGCTCATAAATTAATAAAAATGTCAAATGTTTTTCTGAACAAACATTTTTAAAAAGAAAATTTATATTCAGGGTGTAGTCATTTACTTTTCAAAACTCATATTGTTATTTTGCTTAAATGGTGTAAATCATCTTAATTCTCTAGAGTCTCTATTGCTTTCAAATAATTTAGTTTTATTCATATTTGTTTTTGAAAAATATTCCTACAAAAGCTAGTTTATTGCTTGTTATCAAAGCCTTGGATTGTTCTAATTCAATGCACTTTCATATGTGTGAATAAAGAAGTGGAGATATTTTTAAATAAATTAAGATTTTATTGGATATTGTGAGGTAGAAGTGTAATTTTGTTAAATGTATATGCTCTTGGAGTCTCATCATCAGATCTACTGGGCTTGGGATATTGTGATGCAAATGAATCTAGTAAAATAGAAAGCAATAATGAAAAAAAACAATGATACAAATTTTTGAAACTTTTCATCAAAACTTATGTGAATATTTTTCCCAGAAGTTCTATGAACAGGAATTAAATTTCCAAAAGCAATGCACGTTCTTTTTAAATTTTTAATTATTTTTATTAACATACAATGTATTATTTGCCCCAGGGGTACAGTTCTGTGAATCATCAGTCTTACACACTTCATGGCGCTCACCATAGCCCATACCCTCCCCAATGTCCATTACATAGTCACCCTCTCCACACTCCCCCTCCCCCCAGTAACCCTTAGTTTGTTTTTTGAGATTAAGGGTTATGGTTTGTCTCCCTCCTGATTCCATCTTGTTTTATTTTTTTCCTCCCTAGCCCCCAAAGCCCCCACTCTGCCTCTCAAATTCCTCATATCAGAAAGATCATATGATAATTGTCTTTCTCTGATTGACTTTTGGCTCAGCAATATGAAGGATAAAATTGATATTGTATTATTTTATGAACAGTCTCAATCTTGTACTTAGGTGAAGTTTCCTTATAAGGCTGTCTGTTTTATTCCGTGATATATTTATTATAGTCACACTTGCAAGATGAAAAGAAAAGTAATTCCTCAAAGGAATGCATAATAAGGGAGAATGGAAGAAAATGGAGCTTTCTGTAATAATGAAATATCAGTTTTTTCTTAATTTATTTGATTCTGAGTAAATAAACATCCCCTTACTGGTGGTTTTGACATCTTTCTAAATATTGTGCCATTGTTCTGTTCTTCTACTTTATGCCTGATGGACCATTGTTAGTTAATGGGCAAACAGCTTATTGCTATAAAGTAGAGCATGGATCCTAGGATCAGGATCATGGGACACAGGAGATCACTCTCACTTGTTGCTGTGCAATATTGGGAAAATTAATTAATTGTTTGATGCTTTGGGTTAATCATCTGTTAAATGGGTATAACAATAGCGCATTTTTCAAAAGACTCATAAGAATTAAATATGCCCATATATTTTATGTTTTCAGTCATCATCAGTATCATGCTGATTTTATACCTTTTGCAATAGTGGAAAAAATACCTGACTTATTGATCACATATATTGAGGTTGATTTTAAGCTAGTGAACCATCATTAGGGTATATGTGCATAATATAAATTGTACTACTTTCTTAAGGCTCCTTTGTAGGAAAATTTTGCATATTATACAATTGTGCAATTTAAGTGTACAATTTGATGAGTTCTGGTAAAAGCAAAATCCATAGATTCTTAAAATTACCACCATAATCAAGTTTTTCAACATGCTGTCATCTGTAACAGATCCCTAATACCTTAGATCTTTACTTCACATATCCTCAGCTCAGACAACTATCAATCTATGAATATAGAATTTTATATAAATGGCATCATACTATATGAAGTCTTTTGCGTCTTGATTCTATTTCCTATCACATTATTTTGAGATTCATTTATATATAGTTTTTTAATTTAATCGACTTAATTCATTATTACTCCTGAGAAGTTTTCAGTTTTAAGAATATGCCACATTCTGTTCATCTATTTATTGGTTGATAGACATGGGCTATTCTGGTTTAGAGCTACTCTTTGCCTATAGGCCTTTATAGGATTTTTTTTTTTATTATTTCATTTATCTTGGGTGGATACTTAGAAGTAGAATTGCTGGATCATATAGTACAGTATGTTTATGTAAAAAATTGTCAAACAATTTTTCACTGTGTTTCTAATGTTTTGGATTTCTCCAGCAATGAATAAGTGCTTAGTTGGTAATAACCTCACCAATTTTTTAAAGTAGTATCTAAGAGACTTTTGACAAGTAACTTTGCATCAACTGCTAGCATAAATGGAATGTCAGTTTCAGCCTGAACTCATCTATATAGAGACTTCAAGGGAGGTATATAAATCTGGCTTTAGTCATGAGCCATTGCCTATCAGAGACAGCCCTCCCGATTATCTGATATTTGAATTTGAAAAAGGAAGTATGACATATTAATTGTCTTGCATTTCTAGACTATGTTTATGCATCACTCTGTATAATTTCTGGGAAGAGAATGAAAGGCCTACATTGCTTCTCAGTTTATCTTGAATAACTTTTGACACCACTGACTGAAACTTGCCTTGGGCAGTCATTTTTCTTTCCATGGAGGGGGAAAAAAAAAAAAAAAGTTTTGGAAAGAAACCTAATCTACAAACCATCTCTAAAATTTTAATTCTAATTAATTACTCGACTCAGCAACTATGAAAGTGGGGCACCTGGGTGGCTCAGTTGGTTAAGCATCTGACTCGGTTTCAGCTCAGGTCATGTTCTTATGGTCCTGGGAAGGGGCTCTGTGCTCAGAGCTAAGTCTGCTTCATATTATTTCTCTCCATTTCTCTCTCTATCTCTGTCTGTCTCTCCCCATTCTCTCTCTCACTCTCTCTCTCTCTCTAACATAAAATAACATAAAATAAAATAAAAAACTGGAGAAAAGACTTGGATAATCTGAAGAGAGATCAATCTGAATAGTATTAGTAGAGAAAATTAATTGGTGGACTGTTGTTGATTATTGAATGTGGATTGGGAATTGAGTTGGCATTGCAGTGGATTGGGAATTGAGTTGGCATTGCAATATGTTAATTTACCTAGGCTAGAATTTCTTTCATTGTATGTTTCCATTAGAGTGAGCAACAGGGGAGACTTTTAGGAGATTTGAAAGGCAGGAGGAAAGCAGCCATTTTGTACCTCCCCCTTGGAACTCAGCCATCATGTTGTGGGGAAGCCCAAGTCACATAGAGAGGCCACAACACCATCAGCTAATGTCTAAAAACAATATCTAAGACCAACCACAAGATATATAAATGAGTGAGCCTTATGATGTTACAACCCTCAGACTTTGAGCTGCCCCTGTTGATACTGTCGAGTAGAGATATGCTTCCTTAAAAAGCCTTGCCCAAATTGCAAATTTTTAAGCAAAGTGAATGATGTTGTTCTTTTAAGCCACTAAAAAAAAAAAAAAAACCAAAAAAAAAACCAGAAGTGAAAACTTTTTTTTTTTTTTTAAGATACTATTTATTTATTTGACAGACAGAGATCACAAGCAGGCAGAGAAGCAGGCAGAGAGCCCAATGCGGGGCTCGATCCCAGGACCCTGGGATCATGACCCGAGCTAAAGGCAGAGGCTTTAAACCACCTAGCCTCCCAGGTGCCCCAAAAGTGAAAACTTTTGACACATTAGCTCTGTCTTTCCACTTCCCATTTTTCATGTAACTGTTTTCATCCATTTTACTTCTACATTGGCCTTCACCTACAAGTCTTTATGATTATTGTTTTAAAATCACCAGTGTTCATATAGTTCATTAGAATTTTGCTTTTTGTTGCTTTATTTATTTCTGTATTTACTTGTGTAGAGTCTTATTTCTGTCTTGTACTCTTTTCCTTCAGGTTTACAGACTTCTTTTAGTAAATTTTTACTGCAGTTCTAAAACAAAATTTCTTTCACTCCTTGTTTATCTAAAATATATTTTTTGCCTATACATTAAAAGTTATTTTAACTTAGGATAAAAGAGTTGTAATTATTTTCCCTCAGAAACCTGAAGATTTCAAAATATTATTTTCTTCATTAAATTATTCCTTTGGTAAGTCAGATGCTATTCTGATGCTACGTTGAAGCTAGGTGACATATTTGATAATGCTGAATCGTCATCTTCTTTAGTTCTGCTCCTAGATCACATTATTATGCCAATGTTATCGAAAGCTTAATTTGTTCACTGGCAGGATCTAATGTCTCTCTGTTAGACTCTGAAGTCAAATCTTTTCCCTCTTCAGGCTTAGGAGAATACTAAAAACCTTGCCTTCTCCCTAAGAGATTTTTGGCTGAAGTTTCCAGCTTTCTGCCCCAAACGTGTTTAGAATTTGTCAGACACACTTACCATGGGGTGTGTGGGTGGCTCAGCTGGTTAAGTGCTGGACTCTTGATTTCAGGTCAAGAACTCAGGATTGTGAGATTGAGCTTTGTGTCAGGTTACTCAGTGTGGAGCCTGCTTGGAATTTTCTCTGTCCGTCTCCCTCTGCCCCTCCCCTTGACATTCACACCCTCTCTCTCTTTAAAAAAATAAATAAAATAAAATAAAATAAAAACTAAAATGTTTTCTAAAAACAAAAAATATACACTTATCATTTCAAAATAATTCTATTATCAGTGATATTAGCCCCCCTTTAGTTGTATTGCTTTAATACTACTCTGATGCCTTATGCTCAAATTAGTGGAAGACACTGTGTGCTATAAGCTATTTTATTTGGAAAGGCAACAATCTCATCAGGTTTATAACATCCAATAGTTGGTTTACAGAGCTCATCTGATAAGATCCCTTCTATTACCTTTAATAAAATCATTATATATTATATATTTTTTCTTCATCCCTATGGTGATTTTAATAGGGTTTCAAAGAGAAGAATAAGTAAAGTCATGCTCAAAACATCATCTTTAAGTGCCATCTATGACCTTTAATATTTAATTAAGGACTGAACTTCATACTGTGGATCCTTTTGCTAAATGTAAAGTATAAAATATCACATTAGAATCATTCTGTAATTAATTGTTCTAAGTGAACAAGTCAGTGTGATTAAAGAACAGGATCACATGAAAGTAATATTTCAACTTACTATTTTTATTTTAGTCTTGGAAGTAATTAATATATATCACTAGTCTATGCACACAGCAGGAAATATTATATTAATCAAATTTATAATAATGTATGCTTAAAAATGAATATTGACCATCAAAATCAATGTTAAAATAAGTCTGGATTTTAATTTCCTCTGAGGTTTGTTCCTGCCATTTTTGATAGCTAAGAGAAAAAATATTTTTGCCACCATTTGTCTTGTTATTGACTTTGTGAAATTAACTGCAGTCCCATATTGAAATTATTGAGTAATGCAGACAAACAAGTAAAGAAACAAGTTATTTAGATATCATGAGAATTAAACAATATTCTAAAGCTAACTAAAATGCTTTTCTTAGCACACCAACTATTTCTTTTATGATCATTATCAAGTTCTATGATAATTTTTTGCAAATCCTTGACTTTTAAATGAAGTTGCTTCAGTCCTGTGTTTTGGTTTAATTCTGCATGTTTATACATATTCTAAGTACACTGTTTCTAACATCAAAATGTATGTGTGCCATGATATATTTATTGACTATATTTTGTAAAAATGACTGTTACATGATCTAAAAAAATAAATACACTTATTTTTAATTTCACCTTTCCAAGGCTAATGTTTATAATCCAATTCACAAATAACCTCCTTAGGGAAGACTTTCCTGTCTCTTCCACTACTAGGGTGGTTTCTTTTTTTCAAATCCTTTCTTAGACCCACATAAGTCATGAACAGAAATAATAAAGGTTTATTGTCTTTAAGGTTTGTTTAAGGGCATTGTGTTGTTATGGAATAATAATGAATAGAGAAGCCTATTTAATAAATACATGTAGAAGACCATATAAAGTAATGAATACATTATATGTCAGTTGATTTAAAGAGCTTTTGCCAGAGTATTTCTGGAAAAATTCTCTCTGAATTATTTCATCGTCTAATAACAATGGTATGAAAGAATTTGAAAACGATGTGAAAGTTTAGCTTATTAGTATAAGTTTCAGATGCATTTTGTTCTTTGTATAAAGAATGTGAAATATCTGCAGCATTTAATATAGACTATAATATATGCAAGTGTAATTTGTGAACTTTCTTTAGTAAAATGAATGTCATGTGTACTTGGGTGTATAAATGAGCTTTAAAATATATCACTTTCATAAAAGGTTAATCACATATCTTTTTATTGTGTATCAACCATTATTTGTAAAGAAAAAGATGATTAACTTACCACAACTCATCAAAAACATTGCCAGAATTCGTTAAAAATATATGTTAGGAATCACCAGGTGGGGTAAAAATATATGTTTATAAAAAATAAAAAATTAATTAAAAAAAAATATATATATGTTAGGAAACAGAACGCAAACTCAAGGTAAAATGAAGAAGATACTTAAAAACTGCAACTCATAAGGTGGGATACAGGGAACGCAAAGTTAAGTAACCTCCAACTAGTAGCAACTAAGCTGTCTCCATTCTTTCCATTCTTTTTTTTCCCCTTTTATAAAAAAGATTTTATTTATTTATTTGACACAGAGAGAGACACACACAGCGAGAGAGGGAACCACAAGCAGGGGGAGTGAGAGAGGAAGAAGCAGGCTTCCTGCTGAGCAGAGAGCCCCATGCAGGGCTCAATCCCAGGACCCCAGGACCATGACAAAGACAGCTGCTTAAGGACTGAGACACCCAGGTGCCCCAGTGTCTCCATTCTTAAGCTGATTGCACAAAGGAAGGAAGATGTCCCCAGAATCTGAGTGTAAAAGAAAGTCGCATGTGGCAGAATACTGTGGAGAAGTGATCCTCTGTCAAGAAACAAAGTTAAGGTTGGGTCTTCAAACAGGAAACAAGAGGGTTAAGTATATCGACCTCACACCCCGTCAATCATCAAATTCAGCTACGTACTGAAAAACTGATCAGCAAACCAGCCGCTGGGAACTTGTAGATTTAATCCATAGAGTTCAGTTTCCCAGGGCTACACTACTTTGGAGAATGGCAGAGAATCAATCTAGGGAGGCAAACATATAATATCAAGCAAAAGACATAAAAATTTCTGTAGATGGTCACTTTGAATGTGAATCATCATCAAAGGAAAGATGGCATGTAGATATTTTTCTTATCAAAATTTACAATACATAATTATAATTTTATTAATATCAGGTATTAAATAAAATGTTTATCACCAATACAAAAGAAAGTCAATTCCTATAAAAAAATTATTAGTAGTAGAATCCTCTTTAATCAGCCTTATAACCTGAGTCAATTAAGTTTGGTCATGGAATGCATACCTGCTTTCATTCATATATGATGCTTAGATTTAAGATAAGTTTTCAATATTGAAGCTTAATATACTCCTAATAATAAAAATAAATTTCATTAAACATAAGCCGTCAATAATTTCAAGAGCATGAGATTTTCATATTTAAATTAATCTAAATCCAATTTTAAATTAATCCAAATAAATTTACCTCATAAAATGTTTGATTTGATCATATCACCTATTCTGTTTTAGTTTTTTTTTATAAAAGTTGATGGCTATTAATAACTCTGAAATGCCAGAAAGATGTAAATATTTTTCTAATGTCAATCTCTTTGAGGTTAATATTCGAAGGCTTTCTCCTCTTTTCCCTTTTTTTTTTTTTTTTTTGTAATTTTGGATATATTTTATTGCAGTGACTTCAAGTTTACTGACCTTTAATTCTGCAATATATAGTTGGATGTTAAAATTTTCATTTTAGATATTACATATTTCATCTTTCGATAGTCTATGATTCCTGACATTTAAGTTAGTTTCTATCAATGAAATTTTCCCCTGGTTATGGGTTGTATTTTTTTTTTTTCCCACACTGGGTAATTTTTAAATTAGAAACCCAACTTTTGAATTTTATTTGTCAGAGGCTAAAATGTATGTATGTATGTATGTTTATATGTATGGATTGTCTTTAAGTAATGCTGGGCTTTATTATTCTGAGAAGATTTATTTAAAATCATTGTACCCTTTCGAAGCTTACTTTTAAACATGGCTAGGGCATGTCCAGAACAGCCTTTAGACAAGGGCATATGTGGCCCCACTACTCGGGCAATCCCCTTCTCAGGATTCTGTGATGCTTGTGCATTTGGAAGTCTTTCCAGTCTAGCTCATTGCAACATAAACTATTCTACCACTGTGAGCACCAAAGTATCTACGCCTACTCCTTTCTAATAATTCTCTCCTTGGCTTCAAGTAGTTCCTTTTCTACTTGTGCAAATCAGTAACAACCAAAAACTCAAGGGAGCACTTCTACAGATCTCTGGAGTGCCTGCTTTTTCTCTCTCTCCCTGTCTTTCACCATGGTCCGTGCCTCTCTCTTTCTCTCCCTGAAATCTCTTCTCCTGTACTGTGTCCTGCAAGTTCTAGGCCAAGATTCACTACATTCTGAAGCGTACCTGCTCAGTTCAACTTTGTGTTCCCCCTCCCAGTTCTGCTTCCCAGAAACTCTTGGTAGTCATTGAGCCAGTGGTCGAGCTTCTTGTTGGTTCCTCTTCTGTCAGGGAACACTAGTCTGATTGATGATTACCCATAGTTAAAAAAATTATTTTACATATTTTGTCTAGTGTTTTCATTTTTATGTTTCATGGGTTAAATGCAGTCCCTGTTACATCATTCTGGCTACAATAAAAGTCTTTTTTTTTTAAGATTTTATTTATTTATTTGACAGAGAGAAATCACAAGTAGGCAGAGAGGCATGCAGAGAGAGAGAGAGGGAAGCAGGCTCCCTGCTGAGCAGAGAGCCTGCTGCGGGACTCGATCCCGGGACCCTGAGATCATGACCTGAGCTGAAGGCAGCGGCTTAACCCACTGAGCCACCCAGGCGCCCCAATAAAAGTCTTGATAAGTCTTTTTAACACCTCAAAATTTAAAGGTATTAATAACACAAAAATGAAAATGAGAGAATCATAGGTACTTTAAAAAAAAAACAAAACAAAACTCTAACTTATTCTCTGCTCAGTGGGGAGCCCGCTTCCTCCTCTCTCTCTGCCTGCCTCTCTGCCTACATGTGATCTCTCTCTGTCAAATTAAAAGAAAACCTGCAACTTATGATTTAGCTTAATAAAAATGCCCAAGAACCAGAAATATTAAAAACACTCTGATTTTTTAAAATTTAGTTTGTTTTCAAAGGCATCTTCAAATATATAAAATAAAATTGATTAGGAGTATTTTCCTGATGATACTGGGCATATTAAAATGAATTAGTCATAAAAGTCAATATGATTTTAATTCACATATTGAGGAGACCATTAAATGACTAGTGGAAGTCCAGCATAATGGATAAATTACCTGGTAGACACATATTTGAAAACAGAGCTTTATTAAGATTTTAACCACGGGAAACTATGTGAAAGGCTAAGGACATTTTTTTTTTTCAGTTTATTTTTTAATCATTTCCTGAGAGATAGCATATCAGGTATAGAAAAAGCAAGTATCCTCTGAGGTATATATAGTCTATAAGGGAATTATAGAATCCCCAAGAGCATGAAGTTAAAGTTTTAAAAGTTCTTCGGAAGAGTTTTGCCTATAGAATGCTTATTAAAATAAAAAAAATTGCTTTTATTATGATAAGCCATAACTTGACTCAATAATTATTTCATATTATCTTCCCTAAAAAAGAATGCCGATAAATTAATTTTTACTAAGATTTGATTGACTTGCTAACTTATTATTTAATTAATAATAGTGCCAGCAGTAATAAAATTTGGACTCTTGAGTATGTGCTCATTTGGTATTATCTTTGCCAGCTTTAGTTCAATCTGAATCTGTGCTATTTTAAATATTTTCTTAAAGAAAAAAAGAGACATTGTTGCAGAAGCTAAATTTTGCTAATATTTAAAGATACACATTATTAAATAGCATTATTTCCCAATGAATTCAAAGTAAGTAAATATTTTTAACACATTGCATTTAATGAATTTTCTTTAATTCATGAAGATTAAAATGGTTTATTGATCCACAAAGAGCATTTAACTTCTTCAGTCTTCTTATGCCAGTCACACTGAAGTAGCTCAGTTCTATCATTTATTAATTTCATATATTAATATTAATAGATTAATATCTGAGATAGGAATAAAATAATTATACAAATTGGAGCTTGAAGAAGAAATCTATAGAAGGTTGCCATATTTGAAAACCTGATGGGGAACAATTTGAATAAAGATTTCATTTTCAAGGTGATTTCACATTCTATCCAGTCACCACAATTAATTATGTACAGAAATCTTGATCCAAAATATTTTTACTTACTGATTTTAAAAGACTAATGACCACTTAACTCTGTCCCTACATCCTAACCCTCCAAACCAGTGACTATGCTACATTATGTGGGAAAGAGGCTTTGCAGAAGAGATAAAGTTATGGATCTTGAGATAGGAAGATTATATGGATTATCTGGGTGGGCCCAATGGTCCTTTAAGGAGGAAAAGAAACAGATCAGATTGAGAAGGATTGTGATGATGGAGCAGAAATCAAATTCGAATAGAGATGCTATACTTCTGATTTTGAAGATGAATGGGGACCACAAAGCAAGGAAAGCCAGTGCCCTCTTGTAGCTAAAAAAGGCAAGGGAATATACCCTTTCTTAGAGCATCCAGAAGGAATGCAGCCCTAACAACATCTTCATTTTAGGACTTCTGCCTTCATAGATGTAAAATAATACATTTATGTTTTTAAGCCAATAATTGTGTGGTAATATATGACAGCAGCAGTAGGAATCGAATACAGCTTTCAATGTCATAACTTGGGAGCTGCTCTAACACATACTTAAAAATGTAGAAGCGAGGTGCCTGGGGTGTCTCACTGAGTTAAGCCTTTGCCTTCCGCTCAGGTCATGATCTCAGGGTCCTAGGATCGAGCCCCGCATAGGGCTCTCTGCTCAGTGGGGAGCCTGCTTCCTCCTCTCTTCTCTGTATACCTCTCTGCCTACTTGCAATCTCTCTCTCTCTCTGTCAAATAAATAAAATCTTAAAAAAAAAAATGTAGAAGCAGTTTTGGGGATTGGTCAGTGAGCAGAAATGGGAAAAATTTTGAGAAGCATGAGTTTTAAAATCCTAGGCTGTCTTGAACCGTTGAAGCTATGGATGAATCTTTATTAGGTCACTTGAAATTTCTTTAGCATTTTGAAATGATGATTATACCTTTCCTTGTCTCTTGGCTGGGATGATAATTAGTCTGACCACATGTCTTTGTTTGGACTAATTAGTTTGACCACATGTCTTTGTTTTGACTGGGGCAAACGTGATTCACATCTTCTGGCCTGATGTAATCATTAATAATAACACTTATATCTCTAAAAAATACATCAGCTTGGATTTTAAATTATATGTTCATCCTATAATGGCACAACCTTTTATTTTCACTCTTCTAGTTTTCAAGCTTTTTTTTTTTTTTTTCCCCAAGTTGTTTTACTCTGTTCTTCACATTAACATTGGGAATTACAGGATTCTTCTCTCTCATGTTTTTATATTAAACATGTAAAACCCAGCATCCAAATGTTCACTTTAATTTGTTTATAGAAACTAGAAGATTCTCAACATCCAGCATAGTTCCTCTCATAGGGTAGTAATTGAGTATATAATTCCGACATTCTCCTGTTTCAGAAAAGGATTTCAAATGTAACTTTTTTTTTTTTAAATAATTGAATCTTCTTATTCTCAAACCTGCCCCTGATTTGGAATATTCTTCTTGTGGAGAAAGATCCATTCTCCCATTTATATATACTTAAACCTCAAAGACTTTCTAATCTCCTTCTTTCTCACCATATCCAATTAATAATTGTATTTTATGTTTTTTAATATTGTGGAATCTATCTTTTTATTTCTACCACCAAATTTTCATAAAGTCCTCCAAAAGTATTGCAGTATTCTTCTAATTGGTATCGACCTCCAGACTTGTCTTCCTCAGACCATCCTCAGTACTGCTAATGTGTAACATTTATAAGTATTTAGACATTTAATTATTTCAATAATCTCTGAATACAGCATCTAAGTCCCTTCCATTTAAAAAAAAAAAAAAAAGTTTACTCCATCAGAGTCATCCTTTGTCTTCGTGTTTTCCCCTAAATTTTGCCAATATTGCAGAACTGCTTGTAATTACTTAAGTGGGCTATGCTGTTTTGTACATGACCTTTTACATCTTACTATACCAAAAATTCATTCTTTTTTTTTTTTAAGATTTTATTTATTTATTTGACAGAGAGAGATTACAAGTAGGCAGAGAGGCAGGCAGAGAGAGAGAGGAGGAAGCAGGCTCCCTGCTGAGCAGAGAGCCCGATGCAGGACTCCATCCCAGGACCCAGAGATCATGACCTGAGCTGAAGGCAGCGGCTTAACCCACTGAGCCACCCAGGCACCCCCAACAATTCATTCTTTATTCATTCTTCCACCAATTATTAAGAAACCATCAGATGTCATGTATTTAAGTGAACACTGGAAAGCCTTCCTGTCCCACTAAAACCTCTGATAATCTTCAAAATTCAGCTTAGTCCTTAACTCCTCTACAAAAAAACTTCCTTCCTGTATTTCACCATACCAACTTTTTTATTTTGTTTCTCTGTACTCCTACACAGCCTGGGAAAGTCTTTACAACAGTACTTGTCAAAATGTATTGTGATTTTATTGTTTGTTTCTCATTCAGTTTGAATAAATTGTGAAAGCAAACCTATTTCCCCATCCATGTCTAACTATTGAACTACTTATTAGTGAGTCTGAGACAATCTAAGATCATCAGTAAAAACAAATAATGTAAATGCAGTGTTTTTTAAACACGTGTACTGATTAATATAATCATTTTATATTCTTCTAAAAATTTATATGTATGCTTTAGAAATAGATCAGTATATGATACTCATGTACCTAATCTTATCTTACCAATGTATTGCCCCAACTGAGGATACACATTACTTAATGTGTTCTAAATTAGTCGAAAGCTCTATAATCTCTTGCATTTTTAAATCCCAATATATAGTACATTTAACTATTTTTGCATGGTAATGTGATAGTCATGACTTTGATCATGGAATCACCTCATCATTTATTTTGCACACATAATGAAAAATTATTAAGCCAATTTTAGATTAATCATTTAAAGTTTAATTATGCAACTTCTGGAAATGTCACTTATATACAGTGCCACAATTTAATAGTTCTGTAGTGGAAAAGAATATAGGAGATATCTCTCTGTCTAGGCCTGTGCTGTTATCTATATTATATTCTAAAAAGATCCTTTCCTAGCTAATAACTGTAAAATCACATTTTAGTAGCAGCACATGTCATTATAATATCTTTCAAAGTATCCCTCCATGGCCACAAAATTCAGAAAAATAGCATATTTTAAAACTTGGCTCATGATGGCAGCTCTCCACTAAAAGCCAATTATTCTGGAATATTCTGGTACTAAAATGAATCACAAATGCTCCTCATTCACTGGAGTCTCATGAAACACTTTCAAGGCAGAAATGCAGTTTAGTTGAAATAACAGATGGAATAAATGGCCCCCTTGAACCCAATTTAACAAATATTGTAGTTGTCATCCTGCTTATGATGCTGCTTTGCTCTGCAAAGCTTTTCTTAACATTTTTTTCAAGTATTTGGAATCAAACATGGTTGGTTTTATTATACTAGAAAGATAACATCATAGATATGAGATACATTTACACCAAAAAAACTGATACTCAGATGACAGCACTCAAGAAAAGCTATCAGAAATTGCCAAGTGAAACAGCATAGTTCACTTTTGTTTTGTTTTGATCTTTTAGACCTCTTATGCATTGTTCATGCTGATTATTGTTTAATTTTAGTTAGACTACATTTTTCCATAGGTGTTTTATAAATATTGACTATTCATATAACTATCAACTTATAGACATTATTCTTTGATATTCTCATATTTTTTATTTTAATATGTTAAGTATATATTCAAAAGCAAGTATTTTTCTCATTTTGAATCTCCTATTTTCCTTCCTTAAACTCCTCTTTTTTGTTAACAGATTTTTTAACGAAAGTATGTAAGACAAGAAAGTAAGTTGGTTTGTGTTAATATCTTCCTATTGCTCAGGTGCCCAATATAGATTATTTCAATATATCCTTTTACCAGTCAGGTAGATATTAGGCTCTAATATTAAGTAGATATTAGGCTTTTAGTTTATATGAAGAACATGAGTTTCACAATCTTGACTATGTTTACACTGTCAGAGAAGGAAAAAAAAAAGATTGAGGATTTAAATCCAACTCTGAGAGAGCAGGGGTAGCCCAGCTAGTTACGTGACAGACTTGATTTTGGCTGAGGTCCTGATCTCACAGTTGTGAGATCAAGTCCTACATGGATTGGGGGGGAAAGAGAATCTCTCCCTCTTCCTCTTTCTTTGCCATCCACACCCCAGCTCATGCCCTCATGCCCATGCTCTCTATTAAAAAAAAAAAAAAAAAAAGATTCAAATCCTACTCTGGTTTCCCCCAACTAAGCATCTCAATAAATACATATTAAAGCATTTAGAATTGTTATTACAGAAATAAAATGAATTTTCAAGTCTCCTTTTTATACCTGGGAAGCAGGGGCGCCTGGGTTGCTCAGTGGGTTAAGCCTCTGCCTTCGGCTCAGGTCATGATCCCAGGGTCCTGGGATCGAGCTCCGCATCGGGGTATCGGGGTCTCTGCTCAGTAGGGAGCCTGCTTCCCCTTCTCTCTCTGCCTGCTGCTCTGACTACTTGTGCTCTCTCTCTCTGTCAAATAAATAAATAAAATCTTAAAAAAAAAAAAAACTGGGAAGCATAAGAAGGAAACATTATGGTCCCTGGATTCAACTTCATATTTAAATAGTTTTGTTTTTTTCTATAGTTTTGTTAATTAGCTGCCTACTTTTAAAATCAGATATTAATGATTTTCATTTTACATCTTATTTCATTTTAAATCTTCAGCTTCTCTTGAGAAAGTAATATATGTCAGGACAAGGCAACAATCAAGGTATTATCTGATAATAGATGCGGTCCTGAATTTTTCTCACTCCAGCATCCGCTTCTGCAAATAACTTATTTCCCTGCATGTGTCTAGTAAGCATTGGAGTTAAACATTCATTGTTAAGCATTCATTGCTTCCTTCTGAAATAATTTGCCTTGCTTCCACCAGATGGCAGATTATGCTTACCTCCCTGACTAGTGTAAGGGAGAGAACTTGGATGAAGTTTATGAACCTTAGGTTTAAAGACAAATCGGGACAATCCAGTTTGGCAGTATTTTGGCACTATCTTCATGTTCCAGGACATGATGTGTAACTTTGGAAGACAGATCATTGTAATTCTGTTTCCTCTGTGGTCATGATCTCAAACTCTTTATTTCATACCTGCAGGTATCTTAAAGGCCATATCTCTGCTTTGCTTGAAGTTTGAAAATTTGACTGGTGAAGCCCTGTGTACTGTTCAGTTTAATTTGAATTGAGTGTTTTGTCATTTGCAAGCAAGAATAGTTGATGAGTATGGACAAAAGTGGGTGGGGAGGAGCGGAGTAGTGTCTAAGGGTCTGGCCGAAGGCTGTTTTAACGTATAATGACATCACTATTATGTACAGTATTATAAGTTCAGTTAGTTGAAAATATTTTGACTAATACTATATTTAGTCATTAAAATAAAATAGGGAAAAATTCTCAGTGCTATCACTGTTCTCCATAACTGTTAGGTGAAAAGCAGGTTATCAATAATACATTAGGGTAATAATGGGCTAATAGAGTTTAATATTTGTTAGACACTATTCTCAGTGTGTTCCATGTTTTAATTAATTGAGCTTTTGCAGACTTCTATGTAATTGATTGTTTTTTCTTCATTTTCAAGATGAGAAAAATAAGACACAGAGAGGTTAAATAATAAGGATAAGTCTCTGCGTTGCTAAGGAAGAAAACAGCTGAGCTGGTTTATTACTCTGTAATTCAAGACCCCTGATTCTAATAATCTATTATTTTACTTCTCATTGTTAATCAGTTCATCTTAAAAATAAAATACATTTATAAATAAATAGAAATAAAAACTGGAATTAGTTTGCACCAAAATTTTAACATTGGTATTTCCTGTGTGTAAAGAGAAATTATTGGTATGTGTGTGTTTGTGTGTGTGTGTGTGTGTGTGTGTGTTATTTTTAAAATTGAATAAGATGTTATGTTGGAGGTTAAGAATATTAAAGTATAAATGTTTTTAACATGTTTACTAAAGATATTATTCTAATTGTCAATAACTAACTATATTATGATGTCCAATAAACATAAATATGACTAAAATAAATTATCAAATGCTTTTGAAATTGTCTGGTAATATCTCCCATTTGAAAGAGAACCAAGATTTTTGTTAATACCTAGAGACCCGATAAAATGTTTGTTTAATAAATGAATAGGTACATGATTAGAAAATATGTAAGCACTTTACTGTTTCATCATTAATTAAACACAGTGATAAGATAAAGAAAATTATCATTTCACTAATAATTTAGTACATAATATGATATGTGGAAAACAGAACACAAAGTAATATTTTCTATGGCTTTAGAAATTTAACATAACTCTAGTTTTGATGATTGGTATCAGAAGTGGTAATCGAATATACTCTGTCTGCTCTTGCTTATTTCTCTGAAGACTGGTGTTTTGTAAGGACCTTTGAACTGAGAGGCAGTCTAAGTTTTGCATTAAGATTAGTTGCTTTGAAACTTTCAACTAGTATCTGTGAATGTCGGTGAACTTATCTTCATTGTATTGCATTAAATGTGGCACTTTTGAAAGTCAGAGACCTCTCTAACCTCTTCAATTTATAATTCAAATATAAGTTTGTATTACTCTATTATCAACTGTGTTATTAAAATACTGACTGTCTGATTTTTTTTTTCTTGTGTCATTAAAGGGAGATGGAGATAAGACATTAAATATTTATTTTAACTCACGTTACTGTTCTAGATTAAGGTCATTGTCTCTTATTCAAAAAAAGGATAGTATGCAACTGCTGTTTTAGCCAACTTATTTTCTCATTTAATAACATATATGTACACATGTATGAAGGTACTTATTTTTTCATTCATAACTTGCTTGTTATTTAATCAGATTTATTATAGTCAAATCTACAGTTTTGCATTATTGACCCTCTTGCTTAACACACTTAGCAAAGATTATATGTCTTTCAAAGTCCTAAAATTTTTATATTTTGAAAAGATTCCATTGTGAAAACATTATACTTATTTCTGTCAGGCACTTAATAGACACTCAGAATTATACTGAATGAAGTAATGATTTAAGTGAAACAGAAACTATTCTTACAAGGTATAACAAAGTAGTCCCACAAATGTACTGTGGGATCAAGGCTTGGGACATAAATATATACATTGTTTTGTCAATTATCTTTCCAATTGAAAAAGACTGAAAACTTCAAATTTTATTTTTCCATTAATTATATATGTGATGTCTTTCATGATCAAATGACAGTAAAAAATATCAATAGTGTTAGGAAATATAATTTGTGCAATTAATCTTAGCTTCTTTGCTATTTAAAACACTTAACTTACTTTTCTTCTTGGGAGTACTTCTGTATCGCTGAGTCTATTTGTCTAAATTAAGTTTAATTCACTTTAATATTCTTGCCTTTAAAAAATCCTGTTAATATATTGTACTCAGATTTCTCCTACTTGGAGAAAGTACCAATTTAATTTTGTAAATTTAAATTTGTAATTAGTATCAAGGTGCCTAGTCACATTTGATATAGCCCTTTTGAGAAATTTAACATGTAATTCATAACCATTAATGTTTCAGTAACATTGTGGCTCAGTGAAAAAAGTACAAAATTGATAAAATATAAAAGAAGATTAATATCTTTATTCTTTGTATGAGCACATGACGTGCAATAGAAATGACCTTTCTCAAATATTTCGCCGTATTTTTGTTCTTCTGATGACACATAAAGCGTTGCATAAGACATAGCAAGGTTCAGTATATAAGGAGCAGTGAACCCCTTCAAGTTGATGGTTTAATCCTCCACAGGTCATTAAATATTTTTTAAATTATCAATTATAGCAGATATATTAAGATCTCTATTTGCAAATACAATACATTTTTAAAATATTCCAAGTGCTAAAATGGTATACATTACATGCTACTCTCCCTAACTCTGGAAATTCCATTAAACTTACACCCATTAAACTTACATTATTGCAACTCTTAAAAGGTTTTTGCTATAAAAGTTATCTATAAATCATTTATTACATTATGAAAGGCTAACTGATTTTATGGCAGACATGGTTGTATTTTACTCAATGTAAAAAAGACATCCAGAGTAATAGAAGTACCTCCTTTAAAAAAAAAATAGTAATAACAGCTAAATTTTGTTGACTTCTGTAACTTTGAGCTCTTTGAAGCTCTTCACCTGGATTACTAATTCATTTAATTCTTACAACCCTATTAGTTAGTTACTCTTCTTATCTTCATTTTATAGAGGATGAAACTGAGACTAGGAGAACTAGGTAAATTCTAGGTAAATTGCTCAAGTAGGAATTAGCATGGCTGTAATATACATCAAGGTACTACCATTACCAAATCTGCAGTTTTAAAGACAATGCTATACTCTCTTTCAAAACCTCTTTAAATTATTCTAAACAAGTGTTCTTAAAATTGAAAGGGAATAATGTGTTAAACACATATTTATTAATACATTATTTATTAATAATAATGCATTAATTATACATTGTTTATTAATATAATATGATAGTACATTATTCTGACCCAAACAAAAATCTCTTATCCTTCACACTGATGAAAAGAAAAAAAAAAATAAAACCTTAAAGGATGTGGTTGGAAGGCAGTATAGTAGCCAAATACAGCATATTAATAACACAGTAAGCTAATTTAGCCATGGTGGGCCTAACGTATATACCTCAGAGCTAAAGTTATACTCTGGCAAGAGCCCACAGTTACTGACAATGAGATGGAGTTAATAATTAAACTATAATGACTTGGGAGACTTATTCATTAATCATACTTAGAATATTTCAATGTCAACCATATGGAAACTAATAGAACTTATTGCAAAGTAGCTGGGTTTGGCTACAGAAAAAAATCACTCAACTTGGATATTACTGCAAAATCTTGATCAGTAATCTAAAATGACTGTTAACAAGATTTGGAATATTAGTAAATCATTCTAGTAAATACATTTGTACACTCACTAAGGAATTATTTAATACCTCATCCACTTTTCAAACATCTCTCTCATCCTAAATCGGCTAATGATTTTCCTTCATAAATCATCATTAGAGACTCTTTCTATAAATAATCTGATAATCTTTGGCTGCCCATTCAAATTCAAGAGTGAAGCACTTAAAAGCTGATCATAAATTCTATGCTCATGAAAGGTGCTTTTTGGTATATTAGGCAACTATGATCTGGCAAGTTCCAGTCATTTCACTGGGGAATTCTTTAATATTAGTATTTATAGGTCTTGATTTTGAGCTAGCCTGTTGTTTCAGGAAAGAAGCTTCCACTGAGAAGTGTGGTCAGGCAGAAGCCATTAGGATTCTAGGCAGCACCCTCCGTGCTAAGTGAAGTTGGAGGGTTTGTGTGGTAATATGTGTTTTTACATCATTCTTCAGTTTTCAACATGACATCCTAAATTTTAGCTCAGCAGGCAGCACCTGGACCTAACTATTCCCCTCTGTACATTTTCCAGAAAATATATTTACTCTTTTCCTGAGAGTGCGAAAGGTAGGCATCTCTCTCTGTTCAGGGTATAGAAGAGCACCTAGGTTTAAGCTGTTTCATATCATGACTTTCAATTAACAAATCCCCACCCAAACTCTCATTTTTAGAGAACCTAGGATTTTAATTTTGTAATTCTCTGGTGCAGTTTGAGTTGCTTCTTGGTTTCTAAATATGCAGACTGCAGTCTTCCAGCTTACTGATATCCATTATTCAGGGATCTTTGTTTCTGATGTTTTACCTTTTCTATTCACTTTGTTTTTAGAATTCATGCCTTTTCCTCTATGTAATGTCACTTACTTATTGTTAAGGATGTACTGCCAATGAACATAATTATTCAGCCAAATATTGTAACTGATTTTGGTAAAATAAAGCAAACCATAAAGTAATATAAAATATAAGGTACATTGGCAATCCAAATTTAGTTGTAAATTATGAAATATCCAATAATATAAAGAGGTAGATTAGGGACTTGGAAGTCAATAATGTGAAAGTTACCTTCTTATCTTCAGTAGGGAGCAAATGCTTTAGAACGCAAACTCCAAGTGTTTTGTTTTGTTTGATTTTTAATTTTGAGGCAATTTTGAAGATGTTGACTATGGAGTAATGAAATGCAAACATCATTCAGTTATCCAAAGAAGAGTTTGAAATGACACTGAAAAGAGAGATTAGGTCTTGAGATAAATTTGGTATATATACATAAATGGTGCAAAATGTAAATGCAAATTGGAATTATTTAGGATACTACATACATTTAATAGTTAAAATACAATTGATACTGAAACCTAGGAACTAAGAATTTACTTCAGGAGAAATAAAAATAAATTGTTGTGAGGCAGTGATCTGCTAAGCCAAGTTTTATTGTTATATTATGTGCACAATTGCACATTAATGTGTAGACTTAGAAATGTTCTAAGTTATAGCACATCATTTATAATTTTGATAGTATGCTGCATGAAATTTAAGAAAAATACTTTAATCTAACATACTACATAACAGGTGGCAGATTATTTTCAGAATTGCTAGTAAATGGCTTAGAGCAATACTCAAATTGATTCATTGAGTGTAAGGTAAATTTGTTACATTTGAAAGGGAAAACTTTATGCTTCAGTCCTCTTTGGTATGGACTTACCATACTTTATGAAATTCGTTGAATTTTTAAATGTATCATCCAAAGAGGTGGATCACATTTCTAGATAACAGAAAAAAATCAAACTATAATCCCTATGTTCCCAGCTAAACGGTATTTCTCATGACTTAATCTTAATGTGAATAACAAAGAAAGTGTATTTTTTGTTATTAAATTAAGATATATAATTTTTATGTCTGCTGTGTAACTCCCTGTAGAATTGCCCACATGTAGTAACTTAGTTAAACTTGAGAGTGACTGATGTTTAGCCCAGAGACTGCATGGGCTCCTATTGAATACGAGAATTCTCCCTCCGCTGGACATGCACGACTCCGCATACTCTCTGACATTGGACATGTAAGCCTGCACTTTGGTTCTGCCTTTTCATGACTCCTAAATTCTTCATGATCCTGTATAAGCCCTTCATTTTAGCAGGCAGTAGAGAAATGTATTCCCCACACTGCCTCCTGAGCTGTAGCACCCTGTAAACAGAGTCTAACACATGTTGCAACCTTATAATAAATGTTCCTTTGTAGTCTGTGGTTCCAAGAATTAGACTGAGAATAAGACTACCTTCATGCCAGAATTGGGCTCCTCAATGAAGTTAGAGTATGCCAGAGGCTCCTCACATCTCCCTTTCTTGAAGATCTGAGTCTATTTTCATATTAGAATGCTTTTTGGGTTTGATCATCCAGACTCTAGATGGTTTCAACTGATTTTAGGTGAAGTATCAGAATAGTTCTTCATCTTGTGGAATACAGGAATAACAACATATTTTCTATTCAATGTTAAAACCTAAAAAATTAATAATAACCCTACAAAACCTCTATCTAAACT
The DNA here is from genome assembly GCF_022355385.1 of Mustela nigripes. Taxonomy (NCBI): domain Eukaryota; kingdom Metazoa; phylum Chordata; class Mammalia; order Carnivora; family Mustelidae; genus Mustela; species Mustela nigripes. The sequence goes on along the minus strand of NC_081557.1, from coordinate 253,890,544 downwards.
CTTTTAATATGCTCTAAACCAATAACAACAAAGAACGAACTCAGTGAACAGAAATTTGATCATGATTTTTTAAGCATTTTTTTTCTAGTTAAGAAATCTCATGGGCAAGGCTATGATTTTATCTAGGATCTTGGGGGATATATGTAATTATTATATCTAGTTTTCTAGTTCTAATCAATCTCTTGGTCTTGTCTGTGTTCCTTCAGGTGCTATTTGTTTTACAGAGTTTTAGAACTCCGTTTCTCTTTCTTTATTAGAGCTGCACATTTTTGAGAAAATCAACGATTTATTTGGATGCTTGTGTCAAAGGGGTGTATTAAAGCACCTTCATGCTTTTTTTCAGTATCAGTATAAAAACTTGAATTATCTTTCATTTGAGGGAGGCACTTTTTTTTTTAATACTTTGTTTAATGCTTTGTTCATCACTAAGGAACTTTTAGTTGAAGAATCTATTTTCTTAAAACACACACACACACACACACAAGTAGGTGAAAAGAGTCACTGTGTTTCTAAAGACAAATTGTAAATTTGCTAATCTCCAGTCAGTCAACTACTGCATGACATCAACAAAACAAGCAGCAGGCAGTTGAGTTACTAAAAATTTTCCTGTACCAGCCACCAAGAGAGAGCTTAGGGAGTTTTGAGAATGGTAGGGAATTGAAATGTAGTAGAATCCAAATATGTCACTCTGACATATTGAATACTTCAAGCTACAGACAATTGAGAAAAATCAGATAAAAAAAAAAAAAGCTCTTTGCCTCCCTCCATCAGTGTAAAAGCAGGACGTAATTTATAAAAATACCTTTCCTCCCCACAAACAACTACAGGCAACTGTAGAACCTTATCATCCCAGAGAGAGCACAAGAAGAATGTGTATAAGAAATCTTACTAACTAGACAAAGGCCAGTCCATTTGTTTCTCCCATATATTATCTTTCCACAAGTAGGCGTGACTGAAACCATAAATTGTTTTCCTTTGTCTTTTCAGTTCTTTAAAACTTTATTGTTCTTTTGCTGTGATGCTATATAAGCCCAAGTTTTTTTTTTTAATTTTTTCAATTTATTTATTTTCAGAAAAACAGTATTCATTATTTTTTCACCACACCCAGTGCTCCATGCAATCCATGCCCTCTATAATACCCACCACCTGGTACCTCAACCTCCCACCCTCCCTGCCACTTCAAAACCCTCAGGTTGTTTTTCAGAGTCCATAGTCTCCACGGTTCACCTCCCCTTCCAATTTCCCCCAATTCCCTTCTCCTCTCTAACTCCTCATGTCCTCCATGCTATTTGTTATGCTCCACAAATAAGTGAAACCATATGATAATTGACTCTCTCTGCTTGACTTATTTCACTCAGCATATTCTCTTCCAGTCCCATCCATGTTGCTACAAAAGCTGGTATTCATCCTTTCTGATGGAGGCATAATACTCCATAGTGTATATGGACCACATCTTCCTTATCCATTCATCCGTTGAAGGGCATCTTGGTTCTTTCCATAGTTTGGCAACCGTGGCCATTGCTGCTATAAACATTGGGGTACAGATGGCCCTTCTTTTCATGACATCTGTATCCTTGGGGTAAATACCCAGGAGTGCAATTGCAGGGTTGCAGGGTCATAGGGAAGCTCTATTTTTAATTTCTTTTTCTTTTTTTTTTAATTTTTTATTTTTTATAAACTTATATTTTTATCCCCAGAGGTACAGGTCTGTGAATCACCAGGTTTACACACTTCACAGCACTCACCAAAGCACATACCCTCTCCGATGTCCATAACCCCACCTCCCAATGTCCCAATGTCCCAACCTCCCTCCCCCTGTTCTCCAAAGAGAAGCCCAAGTTTTAATCACCATTTTGAGTTACATATTTCTGAGTGCTCCCATGGGTATATGTGATATTGTGATATATATGTTAATAAATTTTCTTTTGCTAAATCTGTCTCTTGTCAGAGTAATTTACAGGGCCCCACCAAAAACAAAAATAAAAACAAATACACATATACACACTAGAAGGGTAGAGGGAAAGGTTTTTTCCTCTCCTACAATATAGTTACCAGTACCAATTTCTCTAAAATATCTTCTCCGAAGTCGAAGCACTAGAACTCCAGAATTTCACTTACAGTATGCTTTTTTTCTGTGCCCTTAGATTTCTTCTGTTATCCATCTCTCTGTGGCTTCCTTATTATCAGAAATCTTGACTTTTGTATGTGAAATACTTGAACATGCTTTAGTATTGTCCAATCCAATACAAATGACATCATTTGTGTTGAAATAAAATATAAACTATAGCATATTACCATGTCATTTTGGATGCGAGAGCTATGACTACTCTCTCTTATGGGCAGTAGCCATTTCCACATAGAATTTTAATCTGCTAATTTTATTCTGGGAAATGATTTAAATTTATTATTTTCTTATCATCTTTAAACTTTACTTCTAACTGATAACATACATTTTCCTGTCAGTTTGTTAATCTCATATAATACAGAAAACTACTCCCTTCTTAAACAATTCTGCACTCATGCAACAGTTTAAATCTTGCCACATTAATGGACATTTCTGATGAAATAATACCTGGTGTCAGTCAGTTGGCTATTCATGTCAGTTGGCTATTTATGAGCTCACTTGATTCAGTCTGCTATTTTACAAATATTTGATAATCTGTTTTGATTCTCTCTGTAAATGATTCTTATCTCAAACTGTGGAAGCTAAATAATTATTACTGACTTCTGACAGATTAGAAAAGCCAATAGTCTCCCAGATGTTAAATCAACATAAATGGCCCTCCTAAGAGATCTTACAGGAACATGCCAAATTTCAAAAGGGTCAACATCTGTAGTGAAAATGGACTTGCTTTTGGAGTGATATATGATTTTTGAGTCATAGGGAAAAAAAAAAAGGTTTTTAACTGCTAATGGAAATTCCAAACTCCTCAAAAATATCATTTGGATTTAGGAATTGCTTCAGAATATAATGCTTTCTAATGGGATGGTTATGATTAAGATATATTTGCATACCAAGCAACAAATATTTGAAGCCAGAAGAAATACTTTTGGCTGGCTACTATGCTAAATAAGGTCCAGTAATTAAAAGACTTCCATGCTCTATAAAGAAATCCAAACCCATTTACCCCATTGATCTTGCCCAAGCTTTAATTGATATCTCATAACAATCTCGACAGATGAATAAGTTTACTGGTAACATTCAGAATGTTCTGAAAATCATGATAATTTCTAAGACATCAGAACCACAAAATCTGATAATGTCTAAAGAGACCAAGACCCCTGAATTAAAATTTGGCAAAAATATGACATGCCATTATGGCAAACATTACTTGAAAACTAACCTAAATCAACAATGGTAGAAACATATCACATGGGGGTGCCTGGGTGGCTCAGTGGGTTAAGCCGCTGCCTTCGGCTCAGGTCATGATCTCAGGGTGCTGGGATCGAGTCCCGCATCGGGCTCTCTGCTAAGTGGGGAGCCTGCTTCCCTCTGTCTCTCTCTGCCTGCCTCTCCATCTACTTGTGATTTCTCTCTGTCAAATAAATAAATAAATAAAATCTTAAAAAAAAAAAAAAAAGAAACATATCACATGAATAGCTGAGGATATTCCTAGTACTTTCTCTAAAGGTGAAAATATTATCCTGAAGGAAATCCATAAAAGTAACACCTTATTTAAAAACAGGAAACTGAACCTCAAAATTTGAGATTTTGCATTTGGATATCATTCAATTTTGTTCTTCCAGAGATTTAGGTGATTGTAAGCTTATTATCTTAGACATAAATTTATATCTGAATTCAAGAACAAAAATGTTACTCTTGAACCTGATGGCTGTTAATCCCTCCAATGTTCTTCTGAGTTTGTTAGTGGGACATTCATGAGATTAGGAACCAGGTTTGTCATCCTTGAGTCTAAAGTCAATAGAACAACAAACTACTCAAGATGGACCACGTTGGGTGTTGCAAGCAACTAACACTACACTACAGTAAAATGACAAGTTACTAATCACAGGGATCCATCATTAACATCTCAAATAATCGTACATTAGCAAAATAAAGGAGGATTTTCAGCAGCATACTTATGAGGTCAGTTTGCCTCAAACTATCCCATACTGGAGGCAGAAAAAATAGATTTTACGGTTCAAAAAAGTGCCTCAAACTTTAGCACAAAGAAAACTTATAATTTTACAAACCTTGGGGAAAAAAAAAAAAAAAAAACCTAACATGGGAGGTATTTGAAATGAGGAAAGCAGTTGTTCAAAGTAGTGCATCTGCTAGCATCACAAGGAAATAGTTACACAGTATTATGAGGAGGTTGTTACACTTCCATTCCTGTAAAGTTAAGTCTGTAACTTCACAACAAAAGTAAAAGATACTGCAGAGAAACCAAAGCTGGAGATTTGATCAATGCTCTATTGTCTGCATCTTCATTGTCTTGGTGGTAGATGGGATTATCTTCTTGACCGGATTTAGGAAATGCCGGTGTTTCTTTCAGATTGCGTTTCAGAGTTTCCTAACACTTCACCTTCTCATTGTTCTTACCACCACATTTATAATATACCTTCTCCAGGGGTTTAGATGCCATTGCAGTCTGACTATAAAGCAGACACAAAAGGCTAAAGGAATGCTAATTATAACCCCGCACAAATAGCCCCCCAGACTACCATAGGATTGGCCAGAGGAGTTTCCTTAAAGATCTATAAATGTGGGACTCATGGACAGAATGTGATAGTCAAAGCACCTAGAAAATTCCCTATGAAAAGTAACATTTTTTAAGTCAATTAAAATATGAAAACTGTTTATTACCTTCAGAGAGTTATCACATCTTGCTCCTATATATTCTCATTATTAAGTGGATCTTTTTGCTCCCAGATGGATGTAAGTAAACTACATGTAGGAGGAATAAAACCAGAAAAATAATATTGGCAAACATCTTCTAAAGTCCTATCACTGGTTGCAGCTGGTAGAGCCATGTAGCAGGTCCAAAGTGGCTGAGCAGACGAGAATATTGAGTTGGGCAGAAAAGATCTCAGTGTTTAAAAAATTTCAGTTACTCTATGTGAATTAGAAGTCATAGTTGTGAAATATTTGAATAAAAATATCTGGTATTTTAGGAAGTAAACTGATGATGATTGTATAATAATCATCCATTTTAACTATGATTTAGGGGAAAAAGTGAATTATTAGTTTCCACAAAATTGTTGCTAAATACGGCAAACTACTTTTTCAGTGAGCTATTGTTATGTTATGTTACCCAATCATATGTTATGTTATGTTACCCAATTGTTATGTTATGTTACCCATTACCCAATGTTATGTTATGTGCCCCCGAAAAAGATACGTTGGAGTCCTAATGCCCAAATATGACCTTATTTAGAAAGTGAGTCTTAGGGCCCCTGGGTGGCTCAGAGGATTAAGCCTCTACCTTCAGCTCAGGTCATGGTCTCAGGGTCTTGGGATCAAGCCCCACATCAGGGTCTCTGCTCAGTGGGGAGCCTGCTTCTCCTCTCTCTCTGCCAGCCTCTCTGCTTACTTGTGATCTCTCTCTCTGTCAAATAAATAAATAAATAAAAATTAAAAAAAAAAAAAGAAAAAAGAAAGTGAGTCTTTACAGAGGCAGTAAGTTGAAATGAGTTCATTAGAGTAGGCCCTAATCCCAAATGACTTTATTTTTATAAAAATGGTAAATTTGGGCAGATATATAGACATGCATAGAAGGAACACGAAGTGAAACAATACAGAGAAATAATCATTGTCTGTAAACTCAGGAGAGAGATCAGGAAGATATCTTTTCTTTTCCTCACTGCCCTCAGAAGGAACCAAACTGAGGACACCGTGATTTTGGACTTCCAACCTCTAGAAATGTGAGAAAAATGCATTTCTGTTTGTTGAGCCACCCAGTTTATGGTACATTGTTACGGCAGTTCTATCAAACTAATAGAGATTTTGGTACTGGGAAGTGTAGTGTTGTTGAGGGACATGGCTTTGGAACTGGGTAAGAATAGAGACTGGAAGAGCTTTGAAGTACATGATAGAAAATGGCCAGATTGCTTTGAAGAGACTGTTGATAGAAATTCAGATGTTAGAGGAGATTCTGGTGGGACCTCAGAAAAAAGAGAGCAGTAGAGAAATCTATTGTCTCAGAGAATACATATGTGGTAATGAACAGAATGTTGCAAGAAATAGGCACATTAAAGGTGCTTTCACTGAGATTTCAAATGGAAATGAGAAAAAAGTAATTTGAAACTGAAGGAAAGGTGGTCTTCATTATAATGTGATATGGGAGCCCCATATGTTGTGGTACCAAAACCCTTTCATAAATCACTAATGTGGGGTACAATTAGAAGAATGTAAAAAAATGCAAGGATTGATAGGACTGTGGTGAAAATTGGGATATTTAAACAGGCTTTATGTAAAGAAGTTGCTTCTTCTTTACTTAAATGTTTTGCAGGGATGAATATTTGTCATACTAGGGAAAGAACCCCCTACCCAGTATTGTAAATCAAAACTTATTAATAGAGTTCTAGTGAAGGCTACAGTTTAATGCGATTAAGGTGAAAATCTGTAGGATAATTTTTATGTTTGAACAGACTTTGTATGAAGTGGTTATATCTCTTTTAGCTGATTATATTATGGGGGTGGCCATTGTATCTGATCGGTTAACATTTCCTCTACCTAGTACTGTAAGACAGAAAGCATGCGAATTCACCTATCAAGCAATATCAGTTGGACTTGCTAAATCGCAACAAATAAAACTGCCTGAGTCCACATAGTGCAGAACAAAAGCAGAAGTTCTGGTATGGACTGTGTAATAGTCGTATGTGTAGAGGGAAGCCTATGACAAAAGCCTGTGAGTGCTTCCCATTAACAGCTGCTGGGATTGTGGACTAGAAGATTTCCATTTGAGGGGAAATGCTAGCTTGCTGCTGGACATTAATTGAAACTATCTTCATAACTGAAGGATACAAGATAATCTTAAAATCTAAAATAGCTGTGATGTCCTGGGTAATTTAGGGGAAAA